>NC_071278.1:19841746-20106746 GCF_023375685.1 Ictalurus furcatus
ACACACACACACACGTGCACTTCTCCAATTTAAAAAAAAGTTACTGTAAAGTGATAACACATTTATCAAGATAAAAAAATTGGCAATGATAGATTAATAGAGCTGGATGTTGAGGTGAGGATTTCAGGCAGACAGACAGATAGATAGATCGATAGATAGATAGATAGATACTTTATTGATCCTGAGGTAACTTGTACTGTATATATCACAACTATATCGATCACTATAAATATATAAAACTGTATTACATTTAGAAGATATTTTAACATATAATACTGAACATTTGTTTCATAAATAACATCTCAAATCCAACTTGTTAAATGTCTTATTCCTATAAATTTACAAATGTTTTTGTCTAGTTTTGTCCTAAGGGTATACAATCTTTTGCACTTGACTTTATCCACATGTACAAAAAAAAAAAAAAAAAAAAAAAAAAAAAAGATTTAAAAAAAGTTAGTGAAGTAACTTTAGACACAAAGCAGGCCAGACAGTGGTGAAAAGTGTCTCCATAGAGGATAATCCATAGCACCGTGTGTATGTGGGTTGACTATATGATTACATTACTGTAAATAGTGGTTTGGGTCAGGAACCGCTGAAACCAGCGTCCCATTGTGGCCATGTAAACACAGCCAAGGGAGATTAGGTGAGGAAGAGAGTCTCTCTCTCTCTCTCTCTCTCTCTCTCTCTGAATCGATTGAGGTCTGTGGTAGAGATATACAAGGGTTAGGGAGTAGATCCTGCAGTGTACGACCACCTGCCCACCCACACCTAAAGATATCACTTTCTACTGAGCTCAGGGCTCACTGACGGAAAAAAATCTGGAAATCTGATCTAAGTCAGAAACAGAAAAGAGCTGAGCACTTGCTTATAGGAGTGGGAATCTGAATTCGATTTGATTTCATTTCAGGACGCCATGAGACTTGTTTTTATAAGTTCTCAAACTGGGAGCAACATAGGGGCCTTGGAAAATCTCTAAATTTATATCATTACTCAGTCATTTCTAATTTTGTCAAATTATTAAATTAGCCAGTTTTTCTTTTTATACCACAGCAATTTTAACTTCTTTTCTTTAGTTTATTAATAAAGGACACATTCATTAAGAAGTTTTAAACTATTTCTAGTTGCATTTAATGTTGTGGAATGTCCACAAAACAAGTTAAGTTTTGTTATCACATACATTATTGTGCCCTGCGATGGACTGGCACCCTGTCCAGGGTGTACCCCTCCTTGTGCCCGATGCTCCCTGGGATAGGCTCCAGGTTCCCTGTGACCCTGAAAAGGATAAGCGGTAGAAGATGGATGGATGGATGGATGGATCACATACATTACAGAAGCAATAACCTGTTATTCCCTCACCAGCCTGTTTTTTGGTCATGTTACTAAGAAACCGTATTTCTTTCTAAATTCTATAGATTTTTCTGTTGTGGAAAGCATGCCCACCGTTACACAGCACTGACACTGGAGACACCTTATATGTTAAATAAAACGTTCTGTATACACAGCTTTACCATGTCTTATACATTTTTTCTTTGTTAAATTACAAAACATTTTTTAAAATTCATAAGCACATTTGCCTCGCACCTCTGGGGTTAGGGATTTGAATTCCACGTCCACTCTGTGTGTGCAGAGTTTGCATGTTCTCCCCTTGCTTCGGGCGCTTCCTCTGGGTACCCTGGTTTCCTCCCCCAGTCCAAAGACATGCACTGTAGGTTGATTGCCATTTCCAAATTGTGCATAGTGTGTGAAGGGGTGTGTGAATGGGTGTGTTATTGTGCCCTGCAGCGGGTTGGCACCCTGTCCAGGGTGTCCCCCGCATTGTTCCCCTGGGAGAGGGGCACTGTGTATAAGTGGTATGGAAAATGGATGGATGGATTAGGCATCTAATATTTGCAGCATCTGCCATGAAAGTCTACCTTCTGACCAATCAGATTCAAGATTTCAACAGCACTGTGATATAAAATTAAATATAATCATAAGTCCAAAAAAGTCCATTTATCGAAAAACATTTAACCATAAAATAAAATTTAACCATAAAAATTTTATTCAGCACTTTGTGATATGATGATAAACATTTCTATCAATAAATTACATTATATAAAAAATTATATAGTTCAGTTCATTTCTAATTATATTTTTGACACTGATTGAATGTTAAACCTCAATAGTTTATTTATTCTGTGTTAAAAAAATAATAATGGTCACTCATATCATTAATTTTGTTGACAAAATACACTGTATAAATAATAATGATAATAAATGAATATTTATTTTTCAGCAGAAGTGTTTGGTACTGTTTTTTTTTTTCCATCCCTACATGCTCATAGTAATATTAAACCTGATTATTAGACAGTTTCTTAGCTCTTTTTTTTTTTGTGAGTGTCCAAGCTTCACCACTTCATCCATGCACAAATGTCAAGGATTCTCTCTGATACATTCAGATCACATTGTCTCCCAAAAGTAGGCAACTAAGTTTACAATAATAAATTGCCCCTTTTATGGAAAAACACACTTTGTCACTAATCTGGTCTTATCACAGAAGATAAGACGTTGTTCAGAGAGCATTTAACATATAGAAACTTGAATTAAACCGAAATGCGTGGCAGAATTTTTGAATATCCAGCTCTTATTTCAGTTCAGTCAATATGTCCAACCCTTGCCATATAATTTTAGCCATTCTGTTTCTAGTTGACATGTGAAATTTCTGCTGACTGTATTGATAAGCACAGAGTGATTGTTTACATCCCACTGGACATAAACACAGAATTCAAACGTTACCACATCACTACCTATTTCCAAAATGCCTCTCCTAACCGAGAATCCTAACTGGTTTTTTTCCCTCTACACGATACATATCCATAAATGTTTGTTCTTTGGCTCGCTTTGAAGTGCATGCCGCTTCTCTTTAACAATTTCTTTCCCTGTGATGCTGACGGAAACCATGCTGACACCTTCTTTTGCTTCATCAAGTTTCCCAGCACAATTACATGAATTTACTTTCAATAAATTACCATCTTTGCATACATCAGTCAAATCACAGAGCTCGGGCGTTCATAAACAATATGCATTATTAATTTAATTGTCACAGTTCATTTAGTTAACTCATAACCCAGTTGGACAGGCATGCCTTGATAAAGCATTTAAAAGCATCAGTGTTGCTTTGAAGGAGCAATCGCCCGATGACATGGTCTAGTCCTCCACTTCCTACACTTAAAACAGCTAGCTAAACCACAATATGGACAAAGGCTACTCAAGTTTTTATTTATGCCTTAATTAACCCCTTAATAGTGCATGTATTAAACCTTTTTATACCATATCAGACATAACATCAAACCACTGACAGGTGAAGTGAATAACGTTGATTATCTCATTGCAGTGGCACGTCTCAGAGGGTGGGATATTTTAGGCAGCACATGAACAGTCAGTTCTCAAAGTTGATGTTTTGGAAGCAGGAAAAATGGGCAAGCGTAAGGATCTGAGAGACTTTGACCAGAGCCAAATTGTGATGGCTAGACAATTGGGTCAGAGCATCTCCAACCAGCAGGAACTGTGGGGTGTTACCGGTATGCAGTGGTTAGTACCTACCAAAAGTGTTCCAGTGAAGAACAACCAGTGAACCAGCGACAGGGTCATGGGCGCCCAAGATGCACGTGGGGAACAAAGACTAGCCTGCGTGGTCCGATCCTACAGAAGAGCAACTGTAGCACAAATTGCTGAAAAAGTTAATACTGCTTTTTATAGAAAGGTGTCAGGACACACAGTGGATCACAGCTTGCTGCATATGGGACTGCGTAGCTGCAGACCGGTGAGAGTGCCCATGCTGACCCCTGTCCACTGTCAGAAGCACCTTCAATGAGCACGTGAGCATCAGAATTGGACTGTACTTTACTTTTACATCACATGGATGGCCGGGTGCGTGTGTGTGTGGCGCTTACCTGTGGAAGAGATGGCACCGGGATGCACTTTGAGAAGAAGGCAAGCCAGTGGAGGCGGTGTGATGCTCTGGACAATGTTCTACTAGAAAAATTTTAGTCATGTCATTCATGTGAATGTTACTTTGACACGTACCACCTACCTAAACACTGCTGCAGACCACGTACACCCCTTCAATAATAATGCGCCCTGCCACACTGCAAAAACAAAGAGTTCAAGGTGTTGACTTGACCTCCAAATTCCACAGATCTCAATCTGATCAAGCATCTGTGGGATGTTCTGGACAAACAAGGCAGGTGGTTTTAATGTTATGACTGACTGGTGTGTGTTGTACACCGGGAGCTCTGACAGTACTTCCGGCAAATGCCCATGTGCACAAAGTGAGGTCCATGAAGACATGGTTTCCTAAAGTTGGAGTGGAAGAACTCGAGTGGCCTGCACAGAGCCCTGACTTCAACCCTACTGAACACCTTTGGGATGAACTAGAACACCACCTGCACACCAGCCCTTCTCACTCGATCAGTGCCTGACCTCACTAATGATGTTGTGGCTGAATGGACAAATCCCTAAATCAGCCCCCCTAATTCTAGTGGAAAGCCTTATTATAGCATTATAGAGTGGAGGTTATTATAACAGCAAAAGGGGGACCAAATCCGTGTTAATGCATTATGAAACTCAAAATGACAAAATAGACTAATTATTTACTATGCTTATACTCAATTATGTTTATGTAGGCAATGTGTCACATGTTCAATAACACTCAAAAAGAAAATTCATCTTGCAGAAATATCAAATCATTTTGGGTTCAATGCATCCATTTAGCCAAATGCCTAGAAAACCAAGCTGCCTTTATATAAACACACACACACATTTGTCTTACTATCCTTGTGAGGACAATCAATTGACATCATTTTTAATGCACCTAATTGATTCTAAGCCTCCATTTAAATCTTACCCTAACATGAAATTCTGTAAGCTAAAAGGAACCATTTTGGTAAAAGGAAACTCTTTTAGTTTCATACATGTTTGGTTTAAAAAGAAGTAGAAAAAAAAAAAAAAACAATTTTCCTCAGGGACAAGACAAATGTCACCACAAGGTCAAACACTTGGGCCCCACCAAGATATAAAAACATGCGTGCACACACACACACACACACACACACACACAACAAACACTTGCATCAGTCACCCTCCATCACTAACACAGCAGAATGAGGTCATAAATATTCAGTGTGTCTTCAGCCTATCCTGTGCCAAGTCGACGAGCATGTAGCCTGTGAGTAAAGAAAGAAAGAAAGTGTGTATTTGTGTGTGTGTGTGTGTGTGTGAGAGAGAGAGAGAGAGAGAGAGGGGAAGAGAGATAGAGCTTGGCTGATCAACAGTGACACACTTGAACCATGAGCAATCCCAAGGCTTGAGGGGGACCCAAGGCATACAACACACACCCTTGTCTTCTTCTCTTTTCTCTGTCTCATTCACAGACACACACAAACACACACACACACACACACACACGCACGCACACACACACACTTCCGCTCCTCTTCCGTCTTGTCGCCGAAAGAGCAGGCTTGCAAACATTTCTGTTAATTATGTATTACAGCTGTCCTTCATAAACTTAATTACCAGGCGCTGAAAGGCAACGGGCCTCCATTAGCATACACGCACGAAAGAGACATGGCATATGCAAAAATACGATTTTAATTAGCATCCTTTGATAGGGCCTCTCGCAAATCAAGCTGGCACGCGCCAAGGCTTGTGTGGCCGCGGCTGGATTCACTGTGACGTGTGACGGCGAGGATGCCAACGCCTGACGGCGAGGCACCAAAGAGGCGGGGCTGGAGCACAGTGGGCCAATCCCGCGTAGATCTTCCGTCGCCCCGGTGACTGGCGCAGAGCCGTCACATCACTAGCCGTAGGGTTTAGGACAACATCATTTGCTTGAGGTTTTTAATGATTTCATCTAGATTATTGTTATAAATGAATATTATAGGATGCCACTCACTCTATCATTTTTATGTAAAGAAAAAAAAAAACATAAATCTAGCTAATGTGACTCTCTGCCGCAGGGCTGTGTTCATAATCTCTCAGATTAAAAAGAATGGTGGCTATTAGCCTACGTGTTAGCCTACTGCTTTTAACTAATGATCTGCTGCTCCTTGTTATCTTTGAGAACGCAGATGGTGCCTGCGTTAGTACATGCCACATATTTTTTATGATTTTGGCAGTACTTTTAATAAAACACAATAAAGACCGGAATTGTTGCCATTCAATTTTCTGCACTCGCTGAAAGTGAGTTTTCATTACAGTGTCAGTTCTAATGTAGGCCTGCTGAAGACAGACATCAAGCTTATAATGTCAACACAAGCCAGTTTAAAAAGAAACGCGGTTTAATCAAAAGCAGTAAACAACAGCGAGGCGATGAGAATAGCCTGAGAGAAGAGGATTTATATTTGTCTTGTATTAGTGAACACACTGCAGAACTAGTAAATGATTGAAACAGCTGTGTATTATTGATGTGTTTATAAGATTGAATTCAAATCACCTTGTCAGTGATGATCAATCATCATCGGTTTCTGTCTACCAGGCCTGGTCTGGATGTTTTCCACCGCAGGTTAAAATAGAACAAGTATTGGAGTGGATACAAGTTGTAGTAAGGTTGAAAAAACATTACCATTACCAATATACATCACCGATATCCTACGATTGGATTTGTACCAAAATATTTTTTCCTGCCTATAATAACATATATTGACTACGAAGCCCCTAAAGGGACATGGTGGTGGAAAGAATTTGAGATGGGAGGAAAAATTTTTTTTAAAGCTTTTGCGTTCCCCCGAGAAACTTTTGCGTTCCTTCGCAAAGATAGCCTACCTGTTGTGCTCTCTCGCGAAACCTGTGTTCTGCACGGTGGTTCGCACTTGAATCTTCACAGCATCACTTGAGTCATTTTTTCGTCGAGACAGTGCTCTTTCGCGTAATCTTTTCAGGTGTCTTGCATTTACGTCAAAACCGTGCCTCGAACTAAGCACAGACCGTATTTCTTTATATTTGAGTCCAAGTTCAAAATAAAACTCTATGAACCGTTCCATTGTGAACCTACGGAGCTGTCTGAATCACTACCAGCGGGAAAATAAACAGGAAGTGTTTGACCGAACTCATCACAGGTTTTGCGTGGGAACGCAAAAGTTTCTCAGGGGAATACAAAAGCTTTAAAAAAAAAAATTCTCCCATCCCAATTTTTTTCCACCACCATGTCCCTTTAGGGGCTCTGTAGTTGACACCTCTACTTCAAGAAACTATAAATATACTATATATTTTACCAAAATGACATGGAAATATTTTTATTAACTTTTTAATCTATCCTAGGCTAGGTCAGGTAAGGAGCCATTTTAACTAATAGAGGAGTAAAAACAGCGTGTCTGCTTAAAGACATCTAACGTCTTTGGTCTAATGTTTTGATCACACTGTTGGATAGCTATGTGTCATAGCCAAATGAATGGAACCCTAAACAATTTATCAAAAACAATCAAATACCAGCTGCCAGAATGTCTGTGATGCTCCTGTGCCACAGTCAGAATGAAAACTTTCATTTCTCCTCTCCACTTTTGGCAGTAACAAGACTTTAAAATGCTAGGACTTTAATTCTGGTTCAGATACATCCATCCATCCATCAATTTTCCATACCGCTTATCCTACACAGGGTCACGGGGGAGCCTGGAGCCTATCCCAGGTAACTTGTGGCACAAGGCAGGGAACACCCTGGATGGGGTGCCAACCCATCTCACATTCACACACTACAGATAATTTGGAAATGACAATCACCCTACAATGCATGTAGGCTTTGGACAAAAGTACCTGGAGGAAACCGCCAAAGCATGGGGAGAACATCAATATACAGTAGTACAGTTTAAAAAAAAAAAAAAGTCAAAATTTCACAATGTGAAGGGTTTTCCCAGGCTACATTTCTGTAGTCACCCACTACAGTGAACTCATTTTGTGTGACATAATCAGCAATAGCATGAGTCAGTCACAGAAAGATACACCATCGAGTTATTGCTGGTAGAAGATAATGAAGAAGTGCCAACACTGAGTGTGTTTACGTACATGTGCTTCTCATAATCTGATCTGATGGAACATTTTCAGATCTACAGAAAAAATTTAGCTTCCCTCCATAATCTGATTTGTATTATTTATTTATTTTTTTTGGTAGCATACTACCAGTATTTTGTAGTAACTACATTCACTAGTATCAAGGTGGTACACTTTTCAAATCATGTTGCTTAAAGTAGTTAAACTACTTCATATTACAGTGCTGTTGAATTCTTGAAATCTGATTCATTTTCTATTAAATGGTGTCCAGTGTCAGCCCCCTGTGTAAAAGTCAGTGTATAGCTATAAATTCAAGTTTTCCGACATGCATGGAGGATGGAGAGCTTTGCAGTTTCTCAGTAACATGTCAACCTGCATGTTATTTGTCCTAAAACATCAATAGAGAGAAAAAAAAAGAGTAAGTGAATGATTTATAGCTGATATTACGTTATAATGTGATAACAGAAATGAACGTTTTTCATGGATGTTCCACAACATTTTACATAATGCTAATGGATAGAAAGCACAGAAGCACAACAAATTATAATCATTGGCAAATTGTTGTGATAGAAGAAGAAAAATTTGGTTTGAAGCACAACTACTTACTTACTGGCTACTAACATTTTGAGTCTGCTCTCAAGTTCTATATATTTTGGAGTTTTTATGGTTACAGTTTGCACATACAGTAATGATGTCCTCTTGACATTATTTGATTCAAAGACAGATACAAGCCTTGTTTTTACTCTTTATGGTTGTTTTGCACATGCAAGTGTGTTATCATGGGATAGACAAGCACAATGGTGCATTTTGATAGTTTGTCTCTCAAATAAACCACATCCTTCCTTCACAGTATCAGCAAGTGACTTAAGTCCAGCATCAATCAACAACCTTTTGGAGCGATACACTAGTGAAAGCACAATACTATTATGTAGACTTAGATATGGTGAAACTATGCGTATGTCTCAACCAGCTCTCTAGTTCAGTAGGTAGTAAATGAGTAGATCATGTACACGAGTTGGGGCACTGGTAAGGACCCTGGCGATACTTCGTACTTGTATTGTAAAAGGTCACCAGAAATTAAAAACTTAAATTTAAAAAAAGTTTTATATGCCATATAAATTTGTTAGCTTAATCACACATATTTCACTCATAATATGTCAAGCATAATCATAGTCACTTATAACCGTATATGGAAAATCAAGTTAAAAATCGCTAACGTAAGTAATCATTTGAGAGCTACAATGATAACAAGCTTAGACTTGTAGCCTGAGAGTTCGTCCCCCATTTTTTCGAGCTGAGAGGCTTCAGAAAACATGACGTTATTTCCAGTAAGGGAACATAGTGAGCATCGATACTCCCTGGTTTTTGCAGTGCATTGTGGGATTTTTAGGGACCAAACATTCCAGTGCACTGGAAGGATTTTGCAATTGAGACAGCCCTTAAAATGGCCGACTCCTGATCAGTGCCCTGACTACTGAACTAGGGAGCTGATTGAGACATACCTTCAAAGATTAAAAAGATTTCTCTGAAATTTTTATTTTTCTATCATTCTCTAAGTAGTATACCATGTTTTGTTTTGTTTTTATCTTCTAGCATATTTCAAGAAATCTACAGTAAAATTTCTTATCAGCAGACTGAACGGTTAAAAAACATTTCCTTATCACAGTATACACTATAAAATTAGCATTTTTAAAAAACTTAATACAGGAATTAAAAATGATTATCTGGACTGGGTCTATCCTGAATATATTAGACATTTTCCAAACATGTTCGACAAACAAACCAAGAGCAATATGACACTTTGAGAGCCCTAAATTACATTCTAGCCAAGTGTAAACATAAATTCCTCTCTGAAATACCTGAAGAGAGTCAGCTCTAATGTACAGACCCACCATTGGGATGTAAAGTGGCCCAGAGTAGAATGAGGAGCCTCGTGAGCCTGGTGAGACTTGGCTGCTCAGCCCTTCCCCCATGAGCATCCCCATGGCGGCCATTTTGTATGCTAGAATGGGCAGCAGATCGAGCCGGGCCAAGCAAGGCCCGCCGTGAAGAGGACCTCGCCTCATCTGCCAGCTCTAATGATGGCATCCACCTGCTGTTTTACTGCCCCAGCTGGAGGAAAAAGGCCATCCCTCAGCTCTATCAGCCCATCCTCCCTATCTCACACACCCATATACATACTCTCACACCCTGCTTCATTGCTTTGATGAACTTTTCATGGTCAGCAACTGCGAAGACCTCATAAGGGACCCGGAGGTAGACCTAGAGGGTTGTAGAACACCCCTGAGGTTTTAGAGACAAATGAGGAAAATTGAGCCACAGAGTAATACATCACCTGGTGGTATGAGAAAGAAAAGTGAATCTGCACTGCAGTCATGGAGGGAAATTTGAGTGATTTCTCTTCTAATATGATTACGTCAGCCCAGTGAACTAGATAAGGCCAGAGATTTCCTAGCACAGAATTACTGCAGTGATTCTTTAATAGTAATGAGACCATTGTAGATACAGTAGAAAAGCAGACCATAATGAGAGAAGAGAAGAAACCTCATGCCATTTAGATTTTGGCCAGAGGGATTCTTTTCTTTTCTAGACATGTAGACGACTACTGTAGTCATATCATCTGTTAAACTTAATGTGGATGTACATTTAGCGTCCAGAAGTAGGAGGACCAGGACCAGCCAGAGAATAATATTATTAATAATGTCTTCTTTTGAACCAGTTCTTTGGGGGTTTTTAGAAGCAATTTAAGGGACCCATCAATCTACTGGCATACTTTTAGGGAGGTGGGATTGAACTGTGAACCCTGGAGCGCCACTACTACATGATAGGCCACTGCTTTCCCATTGAGCTAAGGTTGCTTTCAGTTTTTTCAAGCTACTACATATCATTTTAAATAATTTCTGCAATGCTAAATAAATCCTATTACATTATTGGTAGTGGTAGACAATAAATTACATTTTGACCTTTTGGAATTGGTGCAACTCTTCACCTGTCTATAAGGAACTTTCTAGGAGTAGAGAAATTTAAATATCAGGTTCAGCAATATTAGGTTTAAGGGACTTACACTAAATGATTCATCCTGACTAGAACAAGTGGTTAGTGGTGCTAGACCTTCAGTGGCAGCATGTTGGTTCAACAGGTAGTAGTGCCACCTCATAGCTCCAGGGTATCTGGGTTGATCATGAGCTCAGGCTACTCTCTGTATGGTGTTTCTCCACATGGACTTCCTCTGTGTTCTTCGGTTTCATCCCACTTCGCAAATATTTTGAATTGGCTATTTTATAATCGTCCCTAGGCGTGCGTGGTCCACTGCTATGGACTGGTGACCCTAAAGAGGTTACTGAAAATGAAAATAATATATAAATATATAAATGTTTTGTCTTTCAAACTATTTGTATATTTTTGCTTTTCTTCAGCATAGAGTATAGCCTGTGGAATTGTACAAATATTGAGTGGAATGAACAATAGCACTTTATTTGGATAATCTCTTTTAGACACTCCACAAATCATCTATAGATTGTCATGATACAGCAAATCAACTTACTTTCAAAAACAATAAATCAATAGAGTATCAATAGAGCCCACATAAATTGTTTTGAAACTGTGATAGGATTAGGGATGAGAGTCTATAGATGGTCTACAAAACATCAGGAGTTATAAACTGTTCAAATCAAGGGAACTCAAAGGCAGAAGTTGGATATATGTGGAGTATGTATAGATCAACTAAATGCCAACAACTGTAAACTGTTGACATATTGTTGATTGGTTGATGACAGTCACCAGACAGGTTGTTGACAGTCTGTAGATGGTTTGTCAACAACTCCAATTCAGCACATCATCATAAAAAAATTGTGATAAAGATGGGCTTTTCAAAGAAGAACACACTTTACCATGTTTAGATGTGGTGCCAGTATATTGCTGGCCTTCCTGCCCAACCATGACTGGAAAAATTGGGAGTTTATTTCCACTAGGAACCATTCATCAAGATCACTTAGCTTCTGGAGCTGATTCCCATAGGAGCTCCTGAGCAGGTGTTCATGAAGAACTTTAAATTTGATGAGTATGAATTTAAAAAGAGAGAGAAGAGGAAGAACATCTAAAAATAGAGATGAAGCATCAGTCCAAGAGACAGGCTGAAATTACTGTGTGATGAGAATGACGGCAACTTTCCTGCCTTCGCTGGAGTCTGTCAGAGCCTGTGAGGTCTTAAGGGAGAGAGGCAAGCTTGACAACATGTCAATATCACTTAAGGAGTGTCTGTTTGGGAAGCTCTCAGGGATGTATCACATGATTTCCGCACCTTGCACCGAAAAACCAGCTGACAGTTTTGATAGCCTTGGAAAAGCAGGCACTTGATCTGCAAGACCACCGAAAGATGATTAGAAAAAAGAGAAAGTAACAATCCTTTGTTTATCACTGTCAACACACTTACCAAACCAGACACTCTGTCTAACTTCTTGTCCATGTCGAAGGCTGTAGCAGGATGTGTGAGAGGAAGAAGGAGGGACGGGGAAATCTCTTGTTTCCCCTATTGTTACGTTATACTGAGACAAAGAGGGTTTACTGCTGTTGCACCTTCATCTTAAATCTGTCACTCACGGTCTCCTCTGGACATGTCAGTATGATTGAATACAAAGTCTTATTTACACTGACAACTTCAGCTGCTGTTCAGCCAAGCAGAACAAACAGCACTATGAAACCAGCAGTCAGGGCTACAAACAGACCTCACTAAGTAGAAAGAATGTTGAGCACTGTGTGAAGTACTAAAACTGAGGCAGCTACACATTGCAGCATCAGTGCTACAGGTTTACTTTAAAACCAGAATGAAGGAACATGTGGGGTTTAACAGCAGTGTGCTGGCATTTTGCAGGGTTGATTACACTAGTCTATCTATTAGACTCATGACAGTACGGAGGTGATGCTTTACTGATAGTGTGACAACTGAAATTTTGCTGCAAGAATCATTAGATGTAAACATTTTGCTGAAGAAATGTAATTGGGATCAATAATTAGCTTTTATGAATCAAGACCTTGTCATGGTTATGGGGCTTAATTAATCAGATCTGATGGGAGTTGTCAGATAAAAAGCCAGCCTAAAGACCCCTATGTGCCTTGCCCAGACTAGGGATACCCAGACCCACTCCTGGAGCCAGGCCTAGGGATGGTCTGCCAGTGAGTACCTGGTGACAAGGCCACCCACATAACCCAGTCAGTGGAAATTTGAGAAATGTGTGAAGAAATGTCAACGTGGAGTCATCTTGTGGGCTCACCATGTGCAAGATCAAGGGTGGGGTCAGGTACAATTCCAGTTGGTCATTAGGCTTACAGTGGTCTTGTGAATTAGGCCTTTAAGTTGGAAACTGGCCAGATGTAGCATTTCCTCTAAAGATATTAAGACAATGATGATTCCAGGCTTCTAACTTTACTTCGTCCAACTACAGTCAAGTGCCAAAGGTTGCATAGCTTCAGGCCACAATGACAGAAGACTACTTTATAACAAGGCATTGATTGTGTTAGTCCCCAAACTGTTGCCACAAAGTTAAAAGCACCCAATTGTCTAGAATGTCTTTATATGCTGTAGCTTTAATTTTGCCCTTCAATGGAACCAATGGCCCTAGTCCAAACATGTTCCAGCCAAAACATGCCCCCTGTGCACAAAGTGAAGCCCTTAAACCTTGGTTTGCCAATGCTAGTTTGGAAGAACTCAAGTGGCCTGCACAGAGCCCTAACCTCAACCCTACTGATCACCTTTGGGATGAATTGGAATGCCGACTGTGCACCAGGCCTTCACACCTGACATCAGTGCCCAACCTCACTAATGTTCTTGTGTCTGAATGGGCAGAAATTCCCATAGGTATGTACCAAAATCTTACTCTCACATACAGCTCCAGTGTCCCCAATTCGTTTCTGAGTTGAAGTTAAGGTCAATGAGGTGTTTCATACATTATGGCTCTTTCCATATTTGAGGTGTTTTCCCCTGGGTTCTCCAGTTTCCTCCTACCTCCAAAAATATGCCTGTAGGTGGATTGGGGACTCTAAATTGCCCCAAGTGTGAAAGTGTGTGTGCATGGTGCTTGGATCCATTGTCACCCTGACCAGGATAAAGTGGTTGCTGACGATCAGTGAATGGATGCATAAATGAATGAATGTTCTTAACTCCCAACTGACTTACAGTGCCTTTTTTAAATCAGGTCATGGCAAAAAGATTTTTGGCCTGATATTTTGGATAATTGTCTCGTTGCAGCATACGTCAACATTTCATTTTTCCACACATAATTTAGATCAGTGGTCACGAACCCTCTTCCTTGAGATGTTCCTTTCTGCAGGTTTCATCTCCAAACAAAATCGAAAACACCTGTTTTAGATGATCAAAGACATCTTAAGGCTTCTAATGATTAGATAGCAAACAAATGTTTGCACTAAACTGTATTCTATTGTAAAGCAAGAAATTGTGAACATATCTCTTAAAAAGACAAGAAACTGGGTATTTGCTATACTAGTTTGAGCAAATTAGGCAAAGCTTTTGCTGTATCTAAATCCCTAAAAAGCCCTTAAGAGAAGTTTTCACTCTTTGTCTCTATGCCTCCCTGGAAAGCATCATTTCCAACATTCAATATTGAACTAAGTCAATACTTTGTGTAAGTCCGGTCTCTTAACTTCCTTTAGTGATGCAACGTTTGGTGAAAATGTATGAGTGCATTTTAAATCAGGAATACAAGTACATCATGCCCCGAAAAAAAAAACAATTTCTTTCAGACTTGTATGGTTGATGAGTAACAACAAGAGAGATGTTAATATATATTTTTATAATATATATTTTTTAAAGCTACAAATATTTAATAGTAATAACTAATAATTCTGAACACAATGGCTCCCCAGTCTAGTCATAATGAAGAAAGGGAAGACGCATGGTTTTTTTTCTTTATTCGTTCCCTCTGCCTATGCTGCTCACTAAATCATTAAACAGTGTGAGTCTCATTATCCTGCTTAGCAAAACTTTCCCTGAAATCAAATAAATAAAAAAAAATAAAAATACCACTAGTTTCAGTGGTGATAAATTACCGCCTTGAGCTTTGAAACACAGGAGAATTTAAACAGGCTTGCAATACAATACCAATTCTCAGGCCCCATCTTTAACTAAAGGCATATTTCCTTTTTCCATCATTAAAGCTGTGTACTTTTTTTTTTTCTTTATCTGCAAGCAAGTATATGTCATCATCAGAGTAAAGTAAATAAATTCTGCATTGTAAGGCAGAGCCATGTTTCAGCCCTTGGATACGTAACACTAATAGAATGAAAATGATAGAAATTGTGTAATATCGCAACGATTACTCTTTTTTTGTTGTTGTTGTTTTTTGTTTTTTTTTAAACAGACAACAACATATCAGATAAAGTATGTACAGAGAGCCTGAAGCATATAATATGCATGCAGTTCCTCTACAGCCTCGTTAAAATTTCAAATTTAGTTCAAAAGATATAATGAGAAGTTAGAAGAAGTGTAGCGGCAAGGTGTAATTGTTTCGATATGTAATGAGAAAATCATAAAGAGATCTACTGTAATACAGATTTCTCCTTACTCTTACATGCAGGGTGGACTTTGTTTTTAAACACTGGTACTCGTTCATTTAATTGTTGACTTTATTTAAAGTAATCTAAAAGAAATCCTTCTCTGAATATACAGTGTATATGTATAGTTCAGAACATACTATATCAACAATATTTTAAATGTCTTACTTTACCTGTAGCTCACAAATGCAAATTATACTGTTTTATATTTAGGTTATAACATTACAAAATGATCAATAATCTAAACTCATAAATTAAATGTATATATACATTCAGGTACTTAAAAATCAGAGCAGGTCTCAGTGGAACAGTAACATAACTGAGGCTGAGTTTCTTTGGTATTGGCAATATAAGGTTATAAACACTAGGCCTACTATAGCTCATGATGAATTATAAGCAATGCTCTAAAGTATAAAGCCTTTTTATAGGTAATTATAACAATGTGCCTTATAAAAGCATCATACTATGTTACGAATGTACTCAGGTGTTACTCACCAGTGTCTATTCAGAATCTGGATCAATCCATTTTGATGAAAATTTAGGTCAAGCTAGCTGTTATAAACCTTAATCTCAAACAAATACAGCAGCTGTTTGTAGTGCTCTTCCCAAAGCCACACCCCCTAAAACACATGCAGATCCTTGGGTAACACAGATACTGGAGTTTCTCTCTCAAGCAGATATTTTATTAACAGCTGCTGGAGTGTATAAGCTACTCCACACAATATTACAAAAAGTGGTCTGTTTTACTTACTGCACCTTTAAAGTATGTACAGAAAAAAACAAGCGATTTTAATATATTAATGTATCTATTGGGCATTGTGTTTAGTATCCAAGTAGAAAATCAGCATGTCATTAATTTGAGTGTTATGCAAAATACCCGTCATTTACAAGTCTTAGAATCATATATTGTGATCATACTGGTGACAAATCAAACTTTAATAAGGCATGGATTAATGACTCATCCATCAATCATATCAAATAACCATGCAGTATTTTATGGTGGAAACGTTAATGAGTTTTTTGTTACTTTTATTTGACGTGTTTAAATCAACGATCGCATTTATTTTAAAATGCAATCAAACTGAAGCCACGCTAGGGCTCTAGGTTTGCACTTTCATGTTTTTACAGACGTGTTGTCTACAGCATGTGTACTGTGACTCATTTGGGAGAGGAGAGCGGTCAGATCCACTGAGTGGCATGGACTGCACATTAAATATCCACTCAAACCCAGTGTTCTGGTTCCCTTTCAACACACGGTCCTCAGAGGGCTGCTGAGCCGCAGCACCCCAGTGGAGCTGTCTATCCATTCAAAAACAAGCTAGAGGGGGGGACATGATTTATTTACAGTGTTTACTGCTTACTATCTGTACTAGGCCTTAGAGAGTGAATTAATTTTTTACAAATTTCCCCCCACATATAAAAGAGCGGCCAAACTCCTGGGCATTTGGTTTCCAAAACAATCAAGTGAAAGAGCATGTGTGACTCCTATCACCTTTATCAATGACAGGCCCGATTTCTTCCCTTACTTCACATTATGAATATTTCACAGTGAAGCCTTGGTCTATCAGCCAAATAGTAAAGGTCAGTTAATTCTCACCACTCTGTCTTTTGCTTTTGCTCCTTCTGTAGCAGGTATATATTAAAGGCCGTTGAGGGTACTGATATTGAAGGGAAAATGCAAAAATAGATCTAGTTTATTTCACTTGGTGTAACCATACACCATGTCATTCCTGCATCCTGCTGTAAACTGCACAATCCTCGTCAGACACTTTTTTCTTTTAAATACACTGTAGGTTGTCATCATAGTCACCTGTATCAATATCTGGTTTGGAGGGAAAAAAAACTCATAAATAACTCAAATAGTTATTTACTTTCAAACATAACCTATAAGTGAATGAAAATGAAAATCTGGCATCAACAGGTAGTGACTGTGCAGGGGAAAAGAAGTAAAACATATATGCTGTACATATATGCTGTGGTGATGGGAGGCAGAGGTGGAAGACAAGCTTGTTCTGACTTCAGAGGATATGGACCAGGATAAGACGATATACTGTAAACTGGTGGAAGTGATTAGCAAAATCAGGTTAAAAGATAAGTCAAAGAAGAGAAAAGAACTGAACAAATCAACACCTAAACCAGGACTACTGTGCATTGAACGTGCATTAACCAAAAAGAAATAAAAATGAAGACTGTTCTGTGGTAGCCTAATGCAAATGTACAAGTGTGGATGTGTTCCTAGCTGTTCCTAGCACTAACAAACTTGCAGGCTCTTGAAATCAGTGTCTCTCCTACACAGCAGCAGCCCTGGGTGCTGATTGGCTGGAGGCAAATAGAGATATTAATGAAGACCAAAAGGTCCTCCACGACTCGGTGGCAACCTGCAACTGGAAGGAAAGAGCAAGCCTAAGAACAGAAATAAATGAAATCGTACTCAAGACTCTCTGAATGGCCAACTTTTTGCACCATTGGACTATACGCCATTTTAGGATGTATAAAAATAAAAATAAAAAATCAGCCTAATACTGTTTACCAATAGAAAACCTGGTCACGATATTTATTACACCCTACATTTTTATAGGTGTGGTCTGTTCTCCTAGTTCTGTCTTCCAGTTTCAACAAAACCAACCCAATGGGGTGGCTAATTGATGCTGTTTAATTCGAGTCTAATGCACTGGAGAGAATATCTTATTGTGTACTGAGGCTCAGGGCTTGGTGTGTGTTTAAAAAAAAAAAAGACAGTGAGAGCATAGACATATTCTGAGTTCTTCAATGACAAGCTGACTGTTCTGCCATAAAGCACCGCCAATTTAAATTGCAAAGCGGCTTGCCAACTCTCCTCAGAGGCAATAACTGTAAGCATTTTGTGAGAGCACAAAATAAATAAATAAAGGTGCGGTATGCAAATAAGGTTGACGGAAGAGTACTTTGAGGCGAGTAGGTAATGTAGGAGCTATTCATCACGCAGAGGGAGAAAGTAGCACTGGTCGTCCTTAGCATATTCTAATGAAGGCCATCATGGAAATGAGCATGACCTTTTCTTTTTTCTCCTCACTAGTTCATATTCAATAGAGAAATGTGGTACATATAGTGGGTGCGGTACATATGGACATGCATATACGTGCTGGGTGATTTTACGGCATAACAAAATATTCTCCTACTTAAACTGAAAGAACACTGCAGAAGCTAATTAAATGTATCAGTGCTAAAACAAACAGTGTAAACTAAAGCCTGAAAGACTATAGGAAGATGGTCGCAGGGAATGAATAGAATCAATGAAGGCTGTTCTCACCATCTATGTGTTAGGATTCGGAAGACAAACAGGAAAAGGAACAGTGTTTAATATAATAGGTTGAAGACGTCTGCCATTCACCTGTCTCTACTGTAGCTTTGCACCTGCACAAGCATGTCAGTGAGAAATAAATAAATAAATAAACCAACAAACACGACTGGCAGTGCCAGTAATTGACAGTGAGGAAAGAATACAAGTTACATACCCTTATGATAACTTTGAACTTTTCCACTTGTAAAGATTAAGCATAAATATTGAAATGAAAGATGTGCTGTCGGCAGATTTGGGGCAAGGTGGATGTTGTGTGGGGATTTTCAGGTGAGGGCGGGAGAATAGAGGGGGTAGTATTGCTTGTGCATCAGTAAACAGCTCTGGCCTCCTCCCAGAACCGACAGTTATGGATAGGAAGCATTACCAGGCATGGTAATTAAAGGCAAAACTAATACAGGCTGGAGAAAGAGGGGGTCTCATCTTCAATCTCCATTCATCATGGATTGGCTGCATCACAGAGCACATGAATTAGCCCGTGCTTCTTCTTTCTGCTTCTAGCTGCTTGTGTTTGTCTAAATTCAAAGCTGGCCTGAATTCCTTTTACAAACTAAAATCTATGCGTTGAAACTGGAGGTAAGAAGAGGCCATCAACATGTCACACAGGACAGGTTGAGAAGATTCCAGCTATGTAAAAAAAAAAAAAATGTCATTTAAATTGTCTGTTGTCATGGTGACAAGTTGGGATAAGTAAGTAAGAGATGGGATATGATTTACAAACGTGTCTCTTAAGTAATGTTGCCGGACAATGCCTGTAAGAATTGTCCGATTCACACAGGATAAGCGATCTCCATATAAATTACAGAGATGAAAGTGTCTGCATGATGTATGCTTCTGCTGCTCACACAATATTAAGTGCTTATTGCAGAGAGTGTGTCCGCTCAAGTTGAGCTCGATCAGTAGTAAGGTACCTGAGCATTGCTGCTTTGAAGAGTCTATTTGAACGTCTTCTATATTTTGTTGTTTGGCATTTGAAACTCTGGCAGCATTTGGTTGGATTCTGGTTTTGGTTTGGTTTTGGCAGAGAACAACAGAAAAGACCACTTCTTGGAGTGTCTCCATACTTAAGAAAAAGTGTGAAAAACATTTCTGTATTGGGACAAGCAAAAAAACACCAAATTTATAGTCGTCTCCACAACTATTAACTAAAAAAAAAAATCAGTTGATCACAATGTTTCAAGGTCTAAATATCTTTTCAGGAAGAAAATTCTTGGTTTGACTTCTGAAAATGATTTTATGTTCATCCCGTTTAAAATCAATGGTTCTATCTTAAGCTGTCTCATTAGTAGTAGCATGAAAAGTGTGCAGCAGTAAACACTCCAGCTGTAGAGTGGCAGCATATAGATTTTCTATCAGTGCTCCGCAGCACACAGTTTTTCTGTTCTCAGATCCAAATAAAGCTGAATCCATTCTGTTAGTATTGCTATGAAAGTCCTTCCTTTGGTGGCCCTATGGGAAAATGTTTGGAAATTTCAGAATATTAATGAAAGTATTTCTCATTTTGCATTCTGGGATGTCTGCCTAAACATACAACATATGCTGAAACAGCATGTATATAAATCATCTATTTTGGGCGCACAATGGTCTTTTAGGCATAATGAACTGAATATTTGAAATGTATGCAGAATCTAATCTAATTTGCCTCTGAAACTAGTCCATCTACTACCGACTATTGTCATGAGAAGCAAATAGTGCAGTCATCATCATCAGGGCTCAAATCGCTCATATATCTGCCAGTGAAACAATCAGTGTCCTGGAGAAATAGCACCTGCGAAAATACTACAAGATAAATGCACATCTTTTGATGCTATGCTGTCTGTCATAGTACTAATAGTAGCTCAGTCTGTGCCCCTTATCTTCAGCTATGAGAACAAGGAGATGTGTGTCCGTGTCTGTGGATGACAATAAAAAGGCCAACTGAGGACTGTTGCCAATGAGCTGGGTTACAGAGAGGGAAAGAGAGAGAGAGAGCGAGAGAGAGAATGTATGCGTGTGTGTGTGTGTGTTCGTGTGACCTGAGACAAGATGCCATTCTGGCATATTCTACATCATGTGGAATGACATACCTATTCTGCCAGGACCAGTCACCTCCGGCATCATGACACACACACTTTTACATCTCTCAGCACCACGTCAATACTGCCACTGTAACTGGGACAGCAGGAAGCCAGCATGTCACATTAGTAAAACATGGAAACTGGCACAAAAAAAAGAGAGAGAGATGACAACATTTCAATATTAGGAAGTAATCTTAGTTCTTAGTCATGGATTTAGTCATTAGATTTTTCTACCTTCATAAAGAAGTAAATGTGCAAATAATAATCCATCCATCCATTTTCTATACCACTTATCCTACTGGGTCACGGGGAACCTGAAGCCTATCGAAGGGAGCATGGGGCACAAGGCAGGGTACACCCTGGACAGGGTGCCAATCCATCACAGAGCACACTCACATGCACATTCACACACCCATTCATACACTACAGACACTTTGAACATGTCGATCAGCCTACCATGCATGTCTTTGGACTGGGGGAGGAAACCGGAGTACCCGGTTGCAAACTCCGCACACACAGGGCAACGGCAGAAATTGAACCCCCAACCCTGGAGGTGTGAGGTAAACGTAATAATAATAATAATAATAATAATAATAATAATAATGTCAGTAACTGCTTCATCTTGGTCAGGATTAAAAGCCTGGGCACAAGGAGGTATGCCAGTCCATCTCAGTGCACCAGGCACATACACATTCAAACATTTGTTCAAATCTAGAGGCAATTTATCATAGCCAATACACCTGCCAGCATGTTCTTTTATAAGGTGGGAGAAAACTGGAGAACCCGGAGGAAACCCATAAGGAGAACATGCAAAACTCCTGACCCAAGCCAAGGATCAACACCTAGAACTACAAGGCTGGGTTATAATAATAATAATAATAATAATAATAATAATAATAATAATAATGGCCCGAGTTCCCTGGGATAGGCTCTGGTTTCCCCTGCAACTCTGTGTAGGATAAGCAGTACAAAAGATGGATGGATTAATAATAATAATAATAATAATAATAATAATAATAATAATAATACCCATCGGAAACAGCATATCTGAAACTCTTGAGATCATTTGTCATTTAACCTCAAGGTTCAATTTTAGGCTTTATTCTCTTTAAATTCAACCCTTATACAATATCATCCAGACATACTGAAAAATGGTTCATGTTTACACCAGTTTGACACTAATTTCAGCATCTCCTGATACTAGTTATCTTACTGACCCACTGATACTTCACAATACGGCATTACCCTATGAGATTCCTCTGCTCTAAGCTTCCTCCAGCGTTAGGTGTAGAAATCTGGGTGTTACTACTGATTTAGATTTTTATGCCTTACGTTTTTTGTTGCTGTTTATTTTTTAAGTTAAAACAGATCTCAAATCTCAAAACATATGAAAATGTATAAAACACTGCCACCATCCAAAGCAGATAGTCTTCAATTATTAATAAAGGCTAGAGTGCATACTGCAAGAGCTATACATCATGTCCCCTTCATTAGTTTTAATACTGATTTGGGGGTTTTCGTTTTGTTTTGAGTTTTTTTTTTTGTTTGTCTTGGAGTTTGAATTGTATTTTTGCTCAAAATGCAGCTTCTTAAGCATAAACAATTAAGAGGCTAGTGCACAAGACCATCTGTGATTCGTTTACACAGAATGACTAATATTCATCTAGTAGTTGAACTAAACGCAGAAAATGTCGCTAAAAATCAGAAAATGCTGTAAAACAGCAAGATCTTGATTAAAACAACACAGGCGTCTTTTTGATATCGTGAGTCTGTGGGATAAAAGACAAATGAAAGACAGCTGTTCAGAAATAAGAGGGAGAGACAGTAAAGTAAAAATGTTGCACAGATGACTTGAAAGCGCATTTCTATCCATATGCCTGATTGAATATGTACATATAGACACACACACACACACACACACACACACACACACACACTGTATCACAAGTGAGAGGGCTAACCGAGGGTGCCAAGAGCAGGCGATAAGGGGAGCTTCATAGAGAGACAGGGGAAGTGAAGACGATGGAGAAACTGATATGCGCTGATCTTCATGATAAGCGCACCCGACAACTTGTGACCAGCATGCTGTTAGGACACTAATTGCCCATGAAAGGTGACCTGGGGCAAGGCAAAGCAGCTCAGCTCTACTAGCCCAACATGATCCCTCTCGACAGCATACATCCTCACATCAAACCCCAACACTCTCACCCTGACACCCACAACTGCGTACTGATACTCCCCTGGCATACAGGCAAGAAGGGAGGGAGGGAGGGAGGGAAGAAGGGAGGCAGACAAGAAAGGATACAGAGACATGAGATGAATCGCCCTGACAAGTACCTACTGGTGGTTGAGATGATGTTGAATCTGTCTGGAATAGAGAAAGCGAGAGAGGCAGCTATCTGGGAAGATGATGGCAAACAGGGAAGGGTTGCTCAAACTGTGCAGCTGATCTGAAAGGACCATTCAGCATCGTAAAATAGTGTGAAAATGTTCTATTTGTTGCTGCATGGCCTTTAGAAAATGAGAGAAATGATATGTAGCTGCATACAGTCTGTACACATTAGAGGTGTAAAACTGACGGTATCCGTATGTAGATTCGGATTGAAACCTGACCTGGGCATGGCCTAAATCAGAAGGAGTTTTTTTGGGTTTTTTTCAACTATTAAATATGAAACACTTGAAAACACTGGTGTGTGAATTCTGCCTCTGACAATTCCTCAACCTACATCTCATGAAGTTCATAATTGGTCTCAATTAGAGATATGCAAAGGACTATTTTTTAAATTCTGCTTGCAAGATTATTATTTTTGTTTGTACTGGCCTGTGATATATTTCCTAACAAATTTAGTTGGTTCTTTTTCCTATAACAAACAAGAAAAAAAATATATTTTAAAAATCCTTATGCAGTTTCACCCAGAGATATTGAAAAGTGACTCATAAATACACCAGTGACAACAGAGACAACATTTTTGCATATCCTGACACCAGTAATCATACTGAAGCATGGATACTTTGGGAATAACCTTATGAATAACCCTAACTAAGTATTTGATGAGAGAATTGATGTGTAGCTGCATATGTATACATAAAGGCTTGACCCAACATGTCAACACACACACACACACACACACACACACACATACACACACATATATATATATATAAAATATAATAATATACATCCATCCATACATCCATCCATCCATCTTCTATACCGCTTTATCCTTTTCAGGGTCACGGGGAACCTGGAGCCTATCCCAGGGAGCATCGGGCACAAGGCGGGGTACACACCCTGGACAGGGTTTTATATATATATATATATATATATATATATATATATATATATATATATATGTATATATTAATGAAGCACAGTAGAGAATTGTAGTTCCCAGACAATGTTCAAATGTGCTGTATGTTGGATGGAAAGGGGAGCTGATGTTTAAGAGGTGAATTTAGCTTTATCAGCCCCTCTGGGCTCGTGAAGCTCCGCAGCTATTTTGTGGTAGTTTGCTGAACTGTCTGCTGTCTATGAGAGAGAGAGAGAGAGAGAAAGAAAGAGAGAGAGAGAGAGAGAGAGAGAGAAAGAGAGAGAGATTGATTCCTGGCACCAATATATCATTAACTCAGATACTTTAAGGACAATTAAAGAGTAGTTTACAGATCAGTGGGAAAAAAAATAGTGAAGTGCAAAGATTCAGTAAAAGATTTCTAATAGTTGAATAGTTTAACACAACTCCAGAAGAGAGGCAACTTTGAGTAGAAGAATGAAGGTGGCCAGTGAGTCCAATAGGATGCCAAGACACCAAAAACAACCATAATAGTTGCCGTGGGTAATGGGAAATCAAGTCATGGAAGGTAGTATTGTGGGTAGATTGTATGGAGCTCATTTCTATGTCAAAAGGATATTATAAGATCTGTAAACAAATTACTAAGCAAAAAAGATGGCAGTCCTTTCACAATGCCTTCTCTCCCTCTCTCCCACTCTGTCTTTTTTGCCACCATGTTTTTTACGTTTTTGATGGAGTTTTTTTCACAGTGCTTTAGAAAAAGAAGAGGAAGAAGCATACAACTCAACTGTGTAATGGTGAACTGGAATTTGAAGCAACAAACCACAGACTCATTGCTGTGAGGAAAAAAAAGTGAATAAATATAATATTATAAATAATATAAATATGAATAACATATGTTATTAAGATCAATAATAGATTTGCCACATCTATTTTTAATAGTGTGTTTGCTGAGCTTGTAATTCTGTTTAAATTTTGCCTCGTGCCCACCATGACCTCGACAATGATGAAGTAATTACTGAAGATGAATGAATGGCAGACACGTACAGTAATTAATTCCAACACCAACACCTGTTGTACTTCTAACTAGTCTTGAAAAGCTGTCGGTGATGTTGAAACCTGAAGTGTCAAACCCCAAAAGAAAAAAGAATTTCAGAAGCAAACTCAAAAATATCCAAATCAGCTCTCTCTCTCTCTCTCTCTCTCTCTCTCTCTCTTCATTTCGGCTTTTCCCTAGTTCAGGGGTTGCCACAGCGAATCAGTTTTCTCCATTCAATGTCTCTGTCGTGGGTGTCTTCCAGCGACACCCTGGCCTCTTTTAAGTTGATGCTTATTTGGGCCACGTAGTCCCCGCATCCGTTTTCCTGGGGTTTTCCTTCCGAGCATTCTTCGTGTGACATGCTCTACCCCTCTTCTACTTACATGCCCAAACCATCTCAGTCGCTCTTCTCTAAATCATATAAATGTAAAATGTGTTCATATGTGTTTTGTTTTTTTTTAATTCACATTAATTGTATTTGCCATAAAATCAATAAAGTATACTAAATGACCTAGTCCTCTAAAAACAGGATGGAGTTGCAGTGACGCATAGAAGTACGTCTCACTCTCTCCTCCTTCTCTCCTTTCCCTTCCTTTGCACTTTCAGTCCACTCTGAACACTGTGTCTCCCCACCCAAGTGTCAGAGAAGCCAGGTTGGTCCATCCATCTCCGTGAAATCCCCCTGACACAAGAAGACATGGAAACTTCCAGAAATATGTCTCCCTGTCTCTGTATTGATCCGGCTGGTCTCTGAAGAGCGTGGATCTCTTTACAGTGTGGAGCCAGACTGCTGGAGCCACAGGCCTGCGTGTCTGCTTGCTCGGGCCCTGATGGCTAAACTGGAAGGATTCTGTCCATACGTCCCCATCATTAATATAAAAAAAAACTTGGACTTGACACATAAGGCAGTGCTGTTTCTGGATATCTTTGTTCACAGTTCTCGAAATGAGTAAAGCCCAGATGGAAGATGATCCGACGTTAGCACTCGAGAGATTTTCACGGCGATGCTTGCTCGCTCGCTACACCTCCTCATCACCTCACTTTGATTTACATTAACAGGTTCTGGAAAATTCTTTTTTTGCAAAGAGAGTACAAAAGACACTTGAATAAATAAACAAACAAAAGTGGCGAAAAAAAACACACACAGCTTGTGCTAAAATCTCCGCAGAGCTGTAAATGTGACTCATTTCTCTCGTGTTTTTTTTTCTTCTTCTTCTTCTTCTTCTTCTTCTTCTTCTTCTTCTCATGTCCTCATTTTTTTCTCCTCTGAAAAGTGCTATTTGTCAGGAAATTAAGAACTAGTTGAAAAGTGTCAAGTGTCACGGTAATTAAAAAGACAACTCTGGCCCTCTCCTCGGGTGAGCATCACTGAAGACATTAAGTTAACAAAGTACAGAGCGAGTAACAGCTGGGGGAAAAGTGACAGTTATCTGCTAAATTCATAAATGTGCCTTTTTGTATAACAGTAATCATCATACTTCATGCTGTCATTTTCCATTTTAATTGCTCGCCCCGGTGCCTCGGCTCTGGGAAACCGTTGGAACCCCCACTGAGCCCGGTGCAGAGAGAGAGAGAGAGACAGAGAGAGAAAAAGGATGAGAGAGAAAAATAATAAAAGGTATAAACAGAGACAAGAGAAAATGAGACAGAGGTGGGGAAAATAAGAAAGGGAGAGTGAGTGAGCAAAAGAGGAGGGAGAAGGAAACAAACCGAGCCGATTTGACGCTCCATTTTAGGTCACTGGCATGTGAGCTCTTGACAAGTTAATTTTTTGCAATTAGACTATTCTGAGAACAATCGGAAACAGGGAGGTCTTCAGCGACACTGCTTCCCTGTGTGCGCCGAAAGGAACGTTAAATTACACTAAAGATAAATACACAGAACGTGAGCTATGGAGTTTGTTCAACAACTCCCAAGCAGTGTTGCAGTTACAGGTACAGACTTAAACCATTATACGAGATTTAGAGCTGTTTTAGGGACCAGGAGTTATGTGGAGACACAACTGGAAAGTGTGGTCCATCTAACTTTATAAACTTCTTACAGTGGAGATATTGTAGCAAAAGGATTGGAGAAACAGATTCTTGTCACGCCCTCCTCCGGGAAGACCTACTCATGATAAGCTTCGTCTGCCTTCTGATTACAGGCTAGGGTTGTTAATGATTAATCAAAGGTTGACTAACTGCCATTAAGAATGAAGTCGACTACATGATCAAATGTAACATGACAAGCTGCGTATTTCATCTTAGTAACTCCAAGAGAGAGAAAAAAGAGAAGCTGGTGAAGAAATAGCTGTTTATTGCTGGTGAGATGTTTAAAAAGTGTGATGTCCCATTCTTTAATCAATAAAACAAAATGTTAGTATTGGTAAACTGTGGTGGCATAAGAGGAATAAAGCATTTCATGCTGTTTTAGGGTGGTAACATTAAGTCCGTGTTGCTTAACATGGAGTGTGAATGACTTAAGCCCCGCCCTTAGCTGTTTCCTATTGGCTGGCACATAGCCACATCAGAGAATATTCCATTAAAAGTTAACTTGTTTTTATTGTTCTATTGTGCAATTGCATGTTGTTCATTAAGATATTGCTTTTGCAAGAAATGTGTTTTTGGTACCAAAAGTCCTTGAGGATCCAGCCACACTGTTTTCAACTCCACTTATGGAAATCCACTGTAATGTTTCCCTACTCTTGAGCCAACACACAGAGCTTGAGAATGATCTGAGCTGAATGAGGCATGTTGGGAAGTGGGTATTCAGGAATTGCACTAAAAACCATCGCTCTTGTGGAATGTATTTTGAATTAATTTGCTTTTTAAAAGATATTTTCAGCCCTGCGTATCCTACTAACGTTAAACTTGGATTTTCACTGTTGGTACTTTTTTTCTTTTTCTTTTCTTTTTTTTTTTATAAATAAATTCACTCTGCAGTTGCAGCCTGCAGTTGCGTCTCCTTGTTACAACTCCTTTGGATTTTGCTCTAATCTCGTGCTGTGATCTCTATCCACATTGTTGGGAATGGGCTCATATTTCTTCTGCACTATCTTGTTATTTCTATAACCTCATTGCTAGCCATGATGGATTCATCCAAGCAAAACATTACCGTGAGGATCCTGAAATGATCCAAGGTTTCGTCCAAAGAACATTAGATGATGTTCAGCAACTGAAATTGGTGCATTTCTGCTTTCCTGGGGTGTGGTGTACTAAAAGTCCTAAACTTGGCTTTAGGGTTCTGTCTAGCTTTATCTTTCTCTACCTAAAAGTAGAAAAACATAATAAGGTACATAATTGGACATTAAGAATAACTGTTGTACCCTGGAGAGTCCATTTGCATTCTTTTTACTGTAGGTTGGGAAGAAAAATGTCTAGTAGCCTTTTCTTCTTACAGACTAATCATTAGCTATTTATAAAAACTGTTCAACACTCCAAAAAAAAATAATAATTTAAAAAAATGCTACTCTTTGTTTATTGTGGTCTCAGATTTGCTTATTTTTAACCCAAGGTTTAACTTGGGTTTAAGGACTGAGGTTAGCATTCTTTGTTTTCTTATCACTCGTATGAAATTGAATCAAATCTGCCCTCAATCATTAGAATTCATCCAACTTTCACCTAAGATCAGGTTGGTATTTTCCCTCCATTTAGGGAAATGAATTATAAAATGTTTGGCTCACATGAGAATGAGATCTTATCCACCATTCATTGAGTTGAGCTGCTCTGTCCATTGCTAACAGCTTCTCAGCCTAGAAAATCTTTCCTTTCTCTGTTATTGTCCATTTTTCTCTCTGCGTCTGTGTTTTTTAGTAGTGAGTCTCTTCTAAGTGGTGCTGACAGGCCGAGCTTCCTTCTCTGTTTAATTAAGGAGAGAGAGGGCCATGGTTGGATTTGGCTGGCTGCAGTTGGTCCAGTATAATGGAGATAATTAACTTACCCTCATCACTTAACTTCAAAGGTGCATGAGACTCCGAGAAGGGGGGAAAAACGGGAATCAGAGACATCAAGTAGATTGGGGGAGAAAGAAGGAGGCAGTCAACATGAAAAGCATAGCCCATGTGTGAGAGATAATTGTCTCGTTATTTACCTGGTGCATCCTAAGGTCATCAGAAAATCGGAGTATGGGAAACAGAAAATATGACTATTTTATAGTAGGGTCGTAAATCTAAAGTATACGTCCACATTCACATGAACACACACTCATACAGACATACACCCTCTCCCTCTTTCCATCTTATGAGGCAGGTAATTACTGCTGTTAACACCGTCTCAGCTTTCCCCAGGACTGAATTTCTTCAAATGAGCTCAGATGGAATGAAGACCATGACCACACAGACTATACACACCCACTTCTCTCTCTCTCTCTCTCTCTCTCTCTCTCTCTCTCTCTCTCTCTCTCTCTTTCCCAAATACTTGGGTCAATATACCTTTTAGATCTCAAATCCTAAAAGATGAAATACAGTGAAGAAATGATGCCAATGACAAGTGAATGCTCTAATAAACCAAGGCATCAAAGAATGCTTCGAATCATGTTGATCTGCTCTGGTTGGACCAATCAGCATCATCAGCTGAGTAAGAAAGCAAGTCCATATTTTATTAGAGAAAACCTCAGGCAACTACATCTACCAGTGGTATCCCATAAAACTATGATTTTTTTTGGGGTGCAAGTTTTAAATAAAGATGATTGAGGAAATGAAGATGCCCTGAGCATGAGTAGCCCACACACTTCAGCGAGTTTAACCAGTGTAAGGTTAGAAGCCCAATTTTCAAAGACAGAAAAATTGAATGAAAAAACGAACTCTCCTCCAGTCTAAACTGAAAATCAAAAGGGGCACAAGAAACAGAGACATGGCCCCTCTGAAGGCCCTAATTGCCTGAGGAATAACACTGGCTGAAATGTTGTTACAAGCTCGGCTGTTGATTTAAGACCCCAGCCATTACGGGCCAGTCTGTGTGGAAGGCTGAGTGGCTGACCCCCCTGTTGCTTTGATATAATACCCAGTCACCAGGCATTTAGACCAACCTTGCCCCCTCCTTACTCCCCAGCCCTAAATGAGACAGGACCGTCAATTTGCTACCCCTGTCAAAGGGACCAGCCGGCCCCTTTCACCACTGCCGTGCCAACTGCCACTCGCTGTGACATCATGTTGAGGTTAGAGCCTTTGCATTCCAGCAATGGCATATGTATTTAGAGATGTTACCAAATAAGAATACATTACATAATTCACAAAGAACAGACAACATATTCTAAATGGATACAAATACAGATATGAATAGGAGGTGAACTATTTGTTTGGTTTGTTTGGTTTTGTGTTCTTCCCAGAAAGGTTCACAGGGCATTGGGCTGAGATTAGCCATGTTCAACAAGAGACTAGGGATGCAGCAAGAATGTTACACAGGTAGGTGAGTGCACATATAAAGCATATACATGAGCAAGTGGTCAGATATGATGCTTGTAGGTGTGAGCAGTAGTGAAATATGAAGCTTGCAGGACAAAGAAAGACCACATTCATTAACATGCTACATGATGTATTTAGACAGTTCATTGGTCATCCTTAGTAACTGCCTGGTCAGGGTCTTGGTGGTTTAAATTAGGCTGCTGGTTTGTTTATATTTTGGCAAATAGAAGCAACTAAATTACAAAACTTTGTGGTTTCTGGGGGCAGAGTGGAAGGGATAATATTTAACTCAAAAAAAAAAAAAACTTCTGCTTTAGGCCATGCCCACATCAGTTTTAAATCTGAATACAGATATGAATATTTGAAGCACCAAACAGACAGATAGCATCACTGTGTTACACCCCATTCCGCATATTAGAGAGTTCTTTAAGATGTGTTTAATGTAGAAGCTGTGTGCTTGTTACTTTTTGTCAAATGTATGATATGGAAAACGCTGTCTCAGCAAAAGATGGAGGACTGAGAGAATTAGAGAGAGAAGAGAAGTTATGGGAAAAGCAGCAGGGAGCTGAGGAACAGAGGATTTGAGGGATGGAAGGACAGAAGTATAGGAAGGAGGGGTGTAGCAGTTTACAGCGGATGTGTATGCATATGTATGTGTGTGTGTGTGTGTGTGTGTGTGCATTTACGTAGTGACACTTAGTAAATCGTGTTGGACAGGAGCGGGCCAGGCTGAGCTGCAGCGGCGTGACGCGGGCTGATGCACCGTGCCGGCCTGCATTACTCTCGCCACCACGGCTGCATCTGCGCGCTCTTTACTTCAATGCAGCCAACAGCCAATCACTTCTTCCACTCTAATTAACAGGCATGTAAATCCATGACTAGCCCAAAAACACAAAACGGCACACACAACCAGGATAGGGAAAGGGTCAAAGGGTGGGGGTCAGGGTGGTGTCCAAAAAGAACACCATGCAGGTTTGAACCTGTCGTCTTATTAGGGCAAGACCCTTGCTCTGAGCCCTGATCGCTCTCCACCCTCATCCGTTACCAGCTCCAGCCTTCACCTTCCATAATGTTCGCTGCTCAAGAGAAGGTCAGCAGGGTGGCATGTGATTGGCTGAGGCTCCAAGATGCAGCGAGCACGACACAGCTGAAGTGACAAGCGGCATCCTTTCAGCCACAACTGGGTAGTGAGCAATAAACAGATGAATAAATAAAAGGAGAGGTGAGCAGAACACACCCATCAGCCCGATTCGCTACCAGGCTGACACACACAGCTGGGCCAGTCACGGTAAGTTGAAGAAATGTTGTCCTAATGTATCTCCCCACACCTTCGCTCCACACGCAGAACTTATGTGGCACACGTCAACTCTCTAGCGGCTTAAACTCAGTGTGTGAATACACCAAGGGCGCTACACTGAGAAAGGACAGTCAGATCTCAACAGATGTTTCATCAAACCAGACCTGTCAAATCATACATAAAACTAACAAATATCACATACAGATGTGACATTTAAAGCACCCCTTTTATGTTATATAAAAGTGCCTAATTTTGTTTTAGAGGTTTCATACAATCGGTTTACACGCATCCATAACTGCTCATAATTTACATTGCAGCATCACTTCTGTTTCTCAGGGTCACAAATGATCCGTTCATTCGAAACTCCTCCTTTCTCAAAGCATACTCTGCTCTGATTGGTCAGATGTCCCAGTCTGTTGTGATTGGTCTACCACTTACGGCGCGTGTCCAAAGGAGATGTCCATTACCATATCTGAATTTCAGCTCTGTAATAATGTCATCGGTTTACGTTATCAATTTAAGCCCGAGTCCAATAGTGTTACATCGGAAGATCAACCTGAACCACCGTCACAAGCACGAGGAGAACAGTACGTTTCTCAGCGGTAAGTTTGTATGTAGTTTGTGGAAAAACTTGAATTGGGGACATTGCAATCGCACAAAATTGTCTTTCGCAGTGATGTTTGTTGGTAAATGAGACCTTTCAGCTGTTCTCATGTTCAACGCACATGAATCAAAGCGGGCGTTGGCTGAATGTGCATTGTGATGATGTCACATGACACGTCTTGGCCCAAATCTGCGGAAAATCTGAGATAATTTTGAGAAATTGCAAGCTCCTCCAAATATTGTGGACTTAGCTTGATTTTGCGTTAAGTTTCGCGATCTCAAAATCACGCAATCCTGGAGGGACTGAATAGAACGAGACTATTTCAAACTTGACATGAGTTACAATCTCTAGAAATAGGTTTAATATTCATATATATTTGATTTATTGTAATCTCATATTACTGGGTACTTTTCTGCAGTGCATTCCTCTTTGATACAATCAACACTGAAGATACACTGTAATAATTTTAAACAGATGAAAATATGACTCACAGAAGTTCATGGAAAACTGTTCAACATGTACTCTCTATTAATACGAGTTCATTTTCGTTGCACTGCTGCTGACACGCAATCCCATGATAACTGATAGGAAAGGGGTTTTTTTATATTATTATAATTGCAGTGAGAAGAAACAGAGAAGGTCATAATACTATTCTCTGCAGTACCTCTAATTATCCAATCCATATTTTTTTCTGTCATCCATCCTCATAAATGGGAAAAAGTTTCACGCATCACACATTTAGCAAATTGTTTACAGCATGATAATATTGATTATTAATAAGTGTGTTATCCTGGTCAGGCTCGCTGTGGATCAGGAGCCTTAACTGGGAATACTGGGTGTGAGGCATGAATAACAACCTCGAATGGGATGCACATTTTCACATAGGGTCAATTTAGAGCCACTAGATCACCTACTGTCATGTTTTTGGGAGGTAGGAGGAAACCAGAGACCCCAGACAAAACCCATGAGGACAAGGGGAGAACATGTGAAAGTCCACACAGACAGCTTGAACTCCGGATCAAACCAGGGCCCATGGAGCTATGAGGCTGCCCAGTAATAATATTATTTACTTGAGATTGCCTAGCTCATACAGTATTTGTGCAATGAAATCTATTCCTTACTAAATTTAATCTGTCCAGGCGTTCCAAAAACACCTCATTTTCTCTTCAAGGCCGGTGCTGTGACTGTGACACTGATACGCATGTTAATAATACCTAAACCACCGCTGCATGGCATCAGCACAGTGGGAGCATGTTGAGAGAGCACAGACAGTTAGCACTCTGTGATTTTACTTCCCTAAAGATCAGATTAGTTCAGAGCAAAGCTGCTCTTTTACAAGGTTCCCACATTCTGGGTCAGTCTCTGATGCCTTAGAGCAAGTTTTAAGTAAAAATATCTAGTCCTGGATCAGGATTCTCAGTCTGAGCATGAAATCAGGACCTGATCCATCATTGCTAGCCAGATAGCGGAGAGACAGCACCAGCTAGCCCCCTGCTAGAGTAGCGCAGCCACCAGCAGCATGATGTGGCCAGACAGGCAGGAGAAGAGCTGCAGAAACACCCGCGGCACACTGTCACATTTAGCACATCTCATCTCGCCGTGGCTCCATAGCTCTCTGTTTAGCTCCTCTAGCCTTCGTAAGGATGTACAGTGTGCTGCGTACGGTTTGAACGTGTTGATTTCTTGATAATATTCTGGTGGAATAATGAAAGGATGAACTAAAGTTTACGTCCGGGCCTTGAAAAATAATGAATTTTCAATGTTGATGGTTCAATAGAAGGAAGTCAGAAGAAGGATGGGTGCAGAAAATGACTTAAATCTGACTTGGACAGTGGCCCAATAAAAAACAGAGTTAGTTACCTCCGTAAAGTCAATTATATTCCTGTAACAACATGTCACAAAATGTTTCATTCCTCTTATACTACACCCTATTACCACATCTTTTTTTTTTTTATCCACTTATATTTCAATGTAATGTTTTAGAACGTCCAAGAAACAAGTTCGTTCCTGTTATCACTTACATTATAGCAGCTATAAACAGACATTCCTTCACCAGCCTCTCTTTTTTCTCTTTCTTGGGAAAATAATATACTGTAGCAAAAAAATCCAGCTTGTCATGTTACCCAGAAACCACAAAGCACTCTATTCTGAAGACCTTCCTGTGCCAGAAAACTTAAAAGAATAGCTTTACTTATGATTGTTATAAAGCATTAACGCTTAAGACTCCTTCCTTAAATGCTCAATAAAGATCTCCTCAACGAAAAGTTCGCCATATCAATGATTTTTTTTTCTGTTTATATGGAGCATTCATCCTTCAAGTCTCTACATAAGCTGTCACTACAGAAGTGTTAACATATTAGAATGAGTGCATGAATATAAACCTTACAAGGCTGCTATTATTGAAAATGAACCTCTCTGTGGTTTTCGGGTCTAATCGACCCATTTCAAATTTTTACTAACAGAAAAATTATACACGGATAAAAAAATTTTAACCTGAAACTCTTTCTGACCAGAATCAGAATCCAGCACTCATCAGCACTGTGATATATTTACATGCAGTGTATTTTTTTAAGAACGCTGTCCTAAATGTAGCCAGGAAGTCTGAATTAGCCTGCTTTGTCCATCTAATACAGTCAAATACAAAATACTACAGCCACAGGAATTGAAAAACAAACAAACAGATGAAATCTATAAATTCTGTGCATACTGAGTCAGTTGAACTTCAAAACTGTAACTCAGATGTCCAGTTGAGTGAAAAGTTTCTATATTAAAGCAGTCAGGCTTCATAAAATCAGCTTCTATTGTGTGACCTACAATAAAATGAAAATATTAGATGCACTGCTGATAGCTTGACATTAACTGAGACATAATAAAAAAAAAAAGTCCCGTAGTGTAATTTACCACAAATAAAGAAACATTACAGTATTTTAGTTAGCTTATTATTTTTGTTGAGTGAAACTCTAAACTGTCTCAAGCCACCATTAGTCATAAGCGATGTCACTAAGCACACTACTACCCTGAGAAAGTTTACAATAAAAGACGGAGGGAAAAAAAGTGGTAGCAATGTTGGACAAATTAGTTGCTTGGATCAAAAGTTGTGAGTAGCGAGACCAGTCAAAATAAAGCTCTGGTTATTCCATGTCAGAATCCTTTACTTTTTTATCTGGAGATGTTACAGGACTGCTCAAAAAGAAAACGCACCAGGCCTTTAAGAAGAAACAGTACAGCATATAATCCTGGGATGCTAGCTCCAAAATATCAAAGCAAAGAGAGTAAAAAAAAAACCTGTCAAATGTCGAGTGTGATTTATTTCAAAATGAACACAAAATTGTTCTCCGATTTCCAAAATATGTTACCAAATGAACTTCTAAAACAAGGGGGGAAAATCAGAGAAGGGGAAAAAATATTTGAAGCTCAATTATGAATAATTACAGCTTTTCATTTTCAACACGATGAAATAATTTGATTGGTTTTCAGACAGGCCTGGCTTAGCTCAAAAGAGACAGGCCCCGTCTGTAGGCAGTTAGCTAGCACAGCACGGGACAACATGGTGGATCTTGCTCAGTGGGGACCGAACCCGTCAGCCATAAATCACATTACAGTTGCAACGGGAGGAAGTGGTGAGGCGGCGAGGCGAACGGCGGTTCAGTGTGACCCACATTAGGGAGATAAAGTAAATAAAGCAGTAGAGAACACAAGGAGGAGAGGCGGCTGGCCATTTCCATGAGCACATGAGCAGAACATGGATCGACAGCTCCAGTGTTTAAGTCTCAGCATGTAAGAGAAAAAGAAAGCAACATGTTTTCCCACAAAAAAAAAAACGCCGTTTGGGTTCATGTAGGCTTGGAGCATGTCGCTCTCGGAGGACTCGGTTATAGTCCAAAGTCAACTGAAGTCTTAAGATCCCTTGAAATGGAAAAATCAAATAGAGAATTATACACTTAAGAGCACTGGCCACTGACCAATAAAAAAGACCTACTAATGAGCTGCTCAGAATGACACAGGAAGCTTCTACTGCCTGAACAACTGAACAACTCAGCGTGGGATTGTAGGCCTCTGTTTAATATCACTTTCACATCAGGACTAGAGAAATGTCAGGTCAGTTTTACAGATGTAAGGGAGAAGCAGTGACCCAGGCTGCAGTATTGTAACATTAAACAGAATGGGTAGAACATTGCTACTCTGTGGTTTTAATGAAGATCCAGTCAAATGCATAGACTTCGAACGAAAGAAAAAGACACACTAATTTAATTTCCCCAACAAGGAATTTAGTGTATTAGCATTTCATACATTATCATACAGTATGCAATTAATATGATCCAATAATGTATAGTAGTAAATAGTAAAAAAATATATTTTATACAGTAAATGTGAGACTGAATTCTGAAAAACGAACAAATATGGCCAAAACTTTTTTATTTATTATTTATTTATGGTGCACTTATATAGCGCTTTTATCTAAAGCGCTTTACACTGTGTCTCATTCACCCATTCACACACACACACACACACACCAATGGTAGCAGAGCTGCCATGCAAGGCGCTAACTTGCCATCGGGAGCAAATTGGGGGTCAGTGTCTTGCCCAAGGACACTTCGGCATGTGGAGTCACGTGGGCCAGGAATCGAACCGCCAACCCTACGATTAGTGGACGACCCGCTCTACCACCTGATCCACAGCCACCCAGCCATAAAGTATGTTTTTTGACATTACTTTTTTTTTTGACAAGAACAACGTCAGGAACATCTCAGAGTATGTAAACGTGACATAACATTTAGTGTCTTTAACTCCAACAACTTTCTGTTTCCATTAAAATTTTTAGACTGCAGAACAATCAGAGTGTGACAGAGGTGAAGCCAAGATATAGGTTTTCAAGCTGCTCTCTTCATCTACTGTACAAGCTTTTAGACTTAAGACCATTAATCAGAGCATTACAGTCTTTTCCCTACACTTTATTTGCTCTCAAAACATATACGTCCAAACGGTGGAGAGCAATGTGATGGCTGGTGCATTTGCTGCACAATCATTTACTGTCGCACCATGAGACAAAACCAGCGCTACACAACAGGGAGAAATTAAAGGGCAGGCACCCCTCTCACACTGGCAATCATAACAAAAGGCCCAGCGCGGCATCGCAAGCCCGGCAGCCCGAGCATCTGTCTGTCTCCTGGCCAGCAAATGTAGACGTTACTACTAAACTACAGTTCCAATTCACCTGCCTGTTTGATGCCCTGCTCTCACACATGACAACACATTGATTTTACTTCTGCTGCCGAGCCGACATGCGCGTGAAGAAATCCATTACGCCGACACTTCTTGTTTCCATTGACTGACAGGGTGACAGGCCGGCGCTTTCCACCCTCGTACATTTGACAGACAGCATGGCACTTAAACAAGCCGGCAAGTTGCTATAATAGTTTAAAACACTTTCAATTACCCGAGTCAAACAAATTCAGCCATCCGGGTGCTTAGGTGCGTCTCTGCTGGCTCGTGGTCGCTTAGAGTCAGCCAGTTCTGGGAAGAAAAAGCCCTTCCTGTTATGTACCTATACTCCTTCAGAGAATATAGAGAGAGGCTACAAGTGCATACATAAAATATTCAGGTTTTATTATGCACGTTAAATCTCTTTCTTTAAGTACATTTACATAACTTTTATGCCACCGTTTCAATTCTACAACTCAAGTATGTCCTATCCAAGGCGTTTCAATTCAGCTTTACTGGTAGACTGCACTAGTAGAATGGAAGTCCAGAATCAAGCTCTACAAGGTGTTACGAAAGTCTCCATACATAGGGGAAATGAAAACTCTTTAGGAAAATGTCTTCCAAAATTTTTCATACATAGTTTGTATTATATTTATTTTTCCAGAGCCTTTAAGAATGCCTTTGACAATAGGAGAGCACTGAAATCATACTCATGGCTGGATCTGGAAGCTGTCCCAAGGTTGCGATGGACTTTAACAGGAAACATGGCAAGCACATCACACACAACACTGCTGCCAAACTTATTAACAAATTCAAAAAGACCGGAAGTGTTGAGGACCATTTCTGTAATGGACGTCCACGAACATCCGCTGATGAAGGCACGACCGACTGGCCGACTGGCAAACATAGTCCCCTATGTATGGAGATAATTGGGAGACCCTATAGATCCCTAATCAGAAAACTGTATTAATTTTGTCTGTGTGTGTGTGTGTTTTTAAGAACATTGTTCATCAGAAAGCAGCTTTCTAGACGGCTAGACATAGATTTTTGCTCATTATGGATGTAGATCCATAATGAGCAAGCCAGAGGTGACAGTGGCAAGGAAAAAACTCCCTGGGACAACATGAGGAAGAAACCTTGAAAGGAACCAGACTCAAAAGAGAACCCATCCTCTGTGTGACACCAGATAGTGAGATTATACTGTAATTCATTACATTAGGTGTAGAAGCGTACAGACAAACGGTAATGTGTATTTACAGGATGCTCAGTAATGAGTAAAGTCCTGGGATGAGCACAGGACTGTCTTTATGATACAGCAGCTGTTCTTATGTACAGTATCCAGGTGATATTATCCACTGAAGCAAGTTCAAGATTTGGATATAAACCTGCTGGATCGGTGGCAAAGAGAAAAGAGAAACACACCCTCTTCTAAGCAACACTAGATATTTCGGATTGAATTTTATTGCTCATTTTGTCTGTAGTCTGTCTGAACTGACCCTTTAAACAGGAACTGTTAGGTATATTAGTTACTACTGACATCACCATTCAAATGACTTCATTCTTTTAAACATTTAGCCTAAAAGCAGAGCCCGTAAGCAGAGAATGCTTATGTTTGCATGTACATCTATGTCTTTGGATGATCTAACATTGCCTACATGTAAACATCAGCACACTGAAGAAAAATTGAGATCAGAGATGTACTGTAAACAGCTCAGAACTGTAAAGTATGAGCACTCTGACCATGACACATGGTACAATTTATAAATAAATAATCCCATTAACTAAGACTTTATTTTCTGATTTCTGTCATTTCATAACTAAACAAAATTGTTGAGTGTCCTTAATGGCCAAGGTCATTTCCCTGTAGAAATCACGTGGCATGTTTTAAGCATGGTTGCTGGGCTTTTCTGTGTATTTTTATCACAGGGAATGTTGGCGAAAAACCTCATCCTTGTCATTATCATTTAGCCAACAGCTAGCATACTAATAAAACCCCAGGAAAGAATAAATTAAAATAAGTACTTGATTAAGAGTGTGCCTGCTTCTGATGGTTTTATATTTGGAAATGAGAAAAATTCATTTCATTAACAGTTTCATTAAGCATTGTTTGCATTTTTTTTTTTTGCTCCTTTACAATTTTTATGAAATTAAGCATTATTATGCTGCATTTCAAATATCAGGATGTTATCCAAACTGAACAAGATTATACCACAAAAATATTTTTACGCCATTAAAAAAATTAATTTTTCTCAACTTCATACAAACATTTAAAAGTGGCCATGAAACATTCAGCTCACGGAGACTGAAGCACTAAAACTCGAGTCAAACTAAAAATGTCCACAGAGTGACTTGCAAAATCTCTTGGCATCTCAATTCCTTCATTTACAAAAAAAAAAAAAAAAGATAGAAAGAGAAGGGGGAAAAAGAATGAGTGATGGCCCAGAGGAAATGGTGCGAGGAATATCATAGTGTGGTATGGGCCCTGATGGCCTCTGTAAATGATATGGGCTGCTCAGCGGTGGATGCTCTCTTCTCTCTTCTGCCATCCCTGATGTAATGACCCGTCCATGCTAATGCCTCCTCAGGGCACTCGAATCCACTCCACCCCCACCTGCCCCACCGCTGCCGCCACCTCCGGAAACCGCTGTATACACACCATTACCTTAAACAGGTAGAATACACAGTCTGCACCCGATACTCCTATACAACTGCGGCTGCATGTCTGGGTTATACAACATTTACCTCGATACATTAAACCAATATTAGTGGACAAACATTTACTGATGGGTAATTTTGTTGAGTTTCTCAAGTTTTCTAAGAATGTAAAATTAGACAGACAGACAGACAGACAGACAGACAGACAGACAGATAGATAGATAGATTTCCTTTCTTTATTAATGCATAATTTCCCATTGCTTCCTTTTTTATTCTGTTGAACTGATTCAGGTTTACATACTTTCTAATATATTCATTATATTTGCTGGGGGTTTTTTATTGCTTTTTTGTTTGCTTGTTTGTTTGTTTTGCTTTGTTTGTTTTGATGTTTGATTAATTTGTTTTTTAATGACCAGTGCTAAATAATAATAAAAATATTTTTTGTTTTGTTTTGTTTTGTTTTGTTTTGTTTTGTTTTGGACTCCCTGACTCTTCATGCAATATAATGCAAAATATTCAGCTATGTGCTACAAAGTTAAGTCAAAGTCACATTGTACACAATGACATAAGTGCCATTTAAATGATAAACAAATCCATCCCAAAACTTTTAATCCCGTTCCACCCACTGCGTCTCAAAGAGCTGCTACTTATCGCATGTGTGGGTGGGTGAGGCTCGGCATGTGCATTTTTATTTAGTTTTTTGTTGTTGATTTTATTGCTGTTTGCATGCCATTATATCAGGTCTCACCATGAGCACCAAGGGCCTTCATAAATAATAATCAGCTTCTTTCCCCAGGAACATTAGACACCAATTATCAAAACTGTGAAGTCACACATTCCTTCGTCCTTGATGTTTCATGAGCAAGAAGAGCGATGAATAGATGTTGGGTGGGGAGAACAAGGAAGAGGACCACAGGTCACGAACAGAAATCGGAGCAGGAATATCTTCCAGAGTCTCTTTTTCTCACACAGCCGGCCCCGGCGCTGCTTCCACTGAAGAACATGGCATAACACTACGCAGACGTCTAATCATCCAATTATATTATTGTTAACTCCCTTTGAATTTTTTTGGGCAGGAAGTGTAGTGACATTTAATAATGGAGAAACTGAACAGATACTGGCACACACACACACACACACACACACACACACACACACACACACACACACACTGTGGGAATGAAGTGATCTGACACATTAATTTAAGAAAAAGTCTCTTCTGATGATGATGATAATAATAATAATAATAATAATAATAATAATAATAATAATAATAATTGAACATAGAAGAAATTAAGGTTATTTTATCTCTCACTATATAAAAGAAAAAAAGTCTATGTAGGTTAACACTCTAAGGAGTAACAGATTATCAACACACCATCCCTGATTTAAATTACTAGAATGATTTCTCTCTGAAACAATTATTTTCTCAGTATAAAGATGCTGAAAATAGAAGGAAAGAACAATGGACAGTTCCTAATGGGAATTGGCCGCTGCATTGATAATCAGTGCAGCTCGGTTCAGCTGATGGTAACACGGTCCTCCTGCACAAGGTTACCCCATTAATACGTGTGTGTTAAAGCGAGCGTCCTGGGCGAGTGCAGTGACAGACAGTGTCTCTCATTCCCTGTGCGCTCAATAGCCACAGGCGCCATGCGGTGTAAAGTGACTCTCTCGCTACGAGGCCCCGTACGTCCCATTCTGCAAGGCGATTGATTTTCCTGATGAGGATCTGCTTTGCGTTTAACCCGACCATGTCACCTTGGTTTAGAGCATGGCCCCACGCCACTCGGCCCATCGATTCCTCTTTTCTGAGAGTCTGAGACGCTACTTTCGCTAACTGGCGTTTTGTTCGCTTGGGCTGCTGACTGGAACGAGGTGTGAGCTTGGGATGTGGCTGGAATTTGATAGTTGATGCACTTGAGTGCAAAAGTTTGCACCCTCCATGGTTTCTGAGTTGACAGATTATCTAACAAAAATAATTCCAAGAATCCTGCATTTCAAACCGTCCGTAATCAACAGAAGCATATGAAAGAATATTAATAACTGAGAACACTGATGCTGCATAGATGATGTGAAAAAACATTGGGGTTGTTTATAAAGGCAAACGGATATAAAATGTATGCAAAAATATTTATATCATATTTATATCACATTATAAGGGAGATGGAAACTAGTATCATTTTGCTTGATTCATTATTAACACGGCACTGTTGAATGCTCGGTTCTGATTGGTCAGAAGGTGTCGATTCATTTTCTATAACACAGAGCGTCCCAGAAATCTCCATACATTGACACTTTTTACAAAATGTCCTCCAAAATTTTTCATACTTAGTTTATATCATATATAATTTTTCAGATAACCTTTAAGAATGCATTTGACAAAAGAAGAACGTATTGAAATTATTCTCATGGCCGGATCCGGAAGCTGTCGCAAGGTTGTGATGGACATTTATAGGAGACATGGCAAGCACATCAGAAAGACAGGAAGTGTTGCGGACCAAACGAGAAGTGGACGTCCACGAACATCCACTGACGAAGGCAAAACCGACATGGTGCTTGAAAACATAGTCTCCTATGTATGGAAACTTTTGGGACACCCTGTAGATCACACCACACTGTCCCTCATTATTTTGAGGTTTTAGTCCCTAATTAACACACTATTTTACTATTTTGTTACTTGTGATATAAAAGGAAACCTAGTTCACTACATGTCTTGTTGCTATGAATTACATTTCTTTCACATCCTAAGGGTGTGCAAACTTTTGCTGGTGTGTGAAATTTATTTCTAGTTGCAAATTTTCTTAAATTTATTCAAATATGTTTCTGCGGTCTTGACTTCAGCTGAGTGAGACACATTAACAAACCAAAATCTGATTAACCAGTTTGACATTTAACATTAAATCATCAGGCTTACAGTATTACAGTATTACAGGATCAAGAGTCAGGATTAGTAAAGGAAATTAAATATATTTCATGCACTAGAGTCGGATTTTTAAAAAATATATATATTATTTATTCAGTGAGTAAACTGCAGTTCTCTATGATGAGTTGTCATCCTGACATTTCATCTTGTCCGAGTCCGAGTCAGAGCTGAAGTCGCCAATTTCCAAACAGTGTTTGAAAAACTGCCCCCTCTGCTGTATGCTGTATGTAAAACAGGCATTAATAAAGCACAGGTTCCTTTGAATTCACACCATAAAACATACAGCTTTCGAAACCAACCATTTTGAAAACCAATACTCTAATTTGGGAGTTGGTTTATGGAGAATAATTACAGCAAGGTCAGCCATTTTACTCAAAGTCACTTTATCACTTCAAGTCAAGAGAGCGATTTATAAATTCCTTCCCTCAAATCTACCCTTCTTTTCAGCTTAAGATGGACAAGAAAGGATAATTACACCTTAATTATTCGTGTTACTCCGAGGCATTTTCTAGGTCGATGTGTGAACAGACTTGGATCTACCTAGATGAGGCGCTCAGACTTAATAATTTTTTTTTTTTTTTACATTATGTTAGTAAATTTGAGATAAGATTGCATCAGGAAGCTGACAAATAAAAATAAAAAAATGGATTGGTTAATTCCACACCATCTCTCACTCTACCATTACCATTCTTTACAGCCACAGCCATACCACTTAAATACTACCATATGCAAATTGTGTGCATGCAATTTGCATATTTAAGTATTTAACTCTGCATATTTATTGAATCTAGAAGCCTGGCTGATCATTGATTTATCCGCCCCTGGCAATCATATTTCCATATTTGTACGGTTTTAATGATGGTGATAATTCAAGGATATGCTGCGTGTAGTTTTTGAACGATATGTTTAATTATGTCCTCAAAGCATCATAGCTGTGGATGATGGAGGAGGAAAGACATCGTCCAATTTGAGTGTGTACAGAGCAAAAAAAAAAAAAAGTCAACAGACCACACAAAAACAAATAAAATATATAACCAAAGAGGCAAAATGATAGCACATAGAGAACTGAGTGAGAGAAAGGATGAGAGAGAGAGAAAGCTAGCAAGGCCAGTAACCTTTGCACATAAACATGTGATTAAATCTGACACTCCTTCACGACAAATTCAATCACAGTTTGAGAGGGATGCTGCTCAAGATGCAGAACCTGGCTCTCTCTGCTCTAACAGGCAAACTTTCGCTGCCACATTGCTTTATCCGGGGTGTCACTATTCATGGGTTCCCCGACGGGAGGAGAGGTTAAAACACACACACACACACACACACACACCAACGGAGGAATCAGAATTGTGCAGGTAACAAATACAGAAATGTATGAAGCTTTAATCTTATATATGCAGTTCACTCAATCATTCACACACTCACACACATCAGCTTTATTTTTAATCGTGTTTAAATAATGCTGAGAACCTTTTTACTAATAGTTAACACCTGCACACGTTTTTTTTTTTGTTTTGTTTTTTTTTTGTTTTTTTTACGAATTTTAAGTCAAACTCAAAATAACAAACTAGACTCGATTATTAAAAATCAAAGAATATTCAGGATTTTATTTTCCACATTGATACGTACCAAATATTTGGCAGCTGACAGCCGCTGATAGACTGCGTCATAAAAATGCAATTAAATGCATGCAAATCTGTTGAAACATATGCATTATTCATACCGTCTACACAAAATGTCATCTTATTGGCTCTCATTAGGCAGATTAATTTTAATAAACCCCTACAGTGGGTGGGATGCAATTCAGGCGTCATATTGAACAGGTTGAAAAAAAGAAAAAAGGTGGACATTATTTTATTTGTTTGTCTGTTTGTTTGAAGTTATTGCATCCTGTCATGTAGTACAGATAAAAGATGGCTTGAACCGTAGTAGAACATTTATAGTAAATTACTATTAAGATGCTGTGAAAAGTAAAAAAAAAAAATTAATGGAAGGCGGAAGGCATTTGATAAAATCTATGTACGTGAGAAATCAGTTTGCACATATATATATGTAAAGTAAGAGATTTCTATAGTAGTCTATAGTTATGATTTCTAGATTTATTTTATAATTATGTATGTATGTATGTGTGTATGTGTGTGTGTATGTATATATATATATATTCACCAGCTCTGTAGAGGAGCAGTGTTTCCATGCCTCCTGCATCAGTCAGGTTATCAGTGCTAACATTTACTTGCTCCTATTCATCCCCAATACACCCTGATTTGAATAGGCCCTTGTGTGCCTCTTATCAGATCTGGCGAGAGAGAGAGGGGGGGGTGTGTGTGTGTGTGTGTGTGTGTGTGTGTGTGTGTGTGTGTCCACGCAACTACCATTGTGCTTACTCATGCTAAAAAGTGAATTGCTCAAGAAATCTTTTTTTTCTATAAAACAGTGTATTTAATATTTATTAGCATTTACCAAAAAGCATTTAATAAAAAGCTGTTGCATGTTATACTAATTATTTCATTTTATAGCCAAGTATGAAAATAAAGTAAATTAATTATGGGTTAAATTGTACATATTTATAATGTTTTTTAAAATCTATTTAATAAAGTAGACATTTAATTACAAATTATTTTTAAAAATAATAAGCCATATAATAAAACAAATAATAACCTAATAATAAAGTAAATAAGTGAAATGTTTGTACAACATATTGAGATATTGTATTAAAATAAAAAAAGAAAAGATAGAAAAGCTTACAAATATAAAGATAGGAATTTAATACTCACCGTTACACTTCCTTAATGGCTCGTTCGGTGTAAATAATCCAGAACACACACACACTCACACGTGTGTGTGTGTGTGTGTGTGTGTGTGTTTTGTTTTGTTTTTTGTTTTTTGTTTTTTATTAAAACAGGAAAAGCTGTAATGTAGCACACATTGTAAAAATCTGAGGCGTGTGTTGTAGGGAGAAGGTGAGGTGGGGTGCTATTAGCATGAAGCAGGAGGCTCTAACAAAGAATTACAGCTTTCTGCATGAATGTTCATTATAGTATTAGAATATTATACACTCTTCTCCACATTACTTAATGCCTGCTGTGGCGAGGTTTCTGACCAGGCTTCACACATCTATTCTCGTGTGACCTCTTTAGTTCGAATCAGCGATGCAGAATTTCAAGCACTACATCCATGGATCTAATCAAATTAATAAATGAATACAGACTCACCGTTCAGGAAAGAGAGAAACAAAGACAGAAAGAGAGAGAGAGAGAGAGAGAGAGAGAGAGACAGAAAGACAGAAAGAGAGAGAGAAAGAGAGAGAGAGAGAGAGAGAGAGAGAGAGAGAGAGAGACCGCACCTACTCCCTCATTATTATCAGTGCTTGTTAATTTCAGAAGTCTTGCTCTCTAAGTGCAGGTCCTCTCTTCATTAAGGAGAAGCTGTAGGATAGTTCACACCACACAGGCTTTCGTCCTTGCAGTAATTGCCCTCTCGGCACTCTCTCTCTCTCTCTCTCTCTCTCTCTCTCTCTCTCTCTCTCTCATTCTCTCTACCAAGGAAATCACTAGAGAGCTGGTCACTGGTCCACTGGGCCTTTATCACAGCCTCTCCTAACCCAGGTTGATCAACAGTGTGCAATACTTAAATACTGAATAATCACTTTTTCTCTGCAGTGACCTTTATACAATTAGCCAAAACTGACTACTTGTTAGAATGGAAGTTAATTATGAGCTATTTTTTTCATCAGGTGGCCTCACCTTTGGAAATCCTATATTTAAGATTCTCACTCTTACCTACACTGAAAGAAAATGTTCCACATTTCAAAACGTCTTCTGAAGCCGCAGAGATCATCAAAAAGCAAGCTGACGCCATCTACTGACCAAGAGCCACCACACACATCTTCTTCCTATTCAACTCAACCCCCCAACATCTCTAAGGGAAGGTTGCCTTAATTGGGAAATAATTGCATATTTTTTGAGGGAAAAAAGGACATTTTCATCTCATTGCCTTATCATTTATTTCAGCTTCCCTTTCCGGCGTGACACAAAGAGAGTCGAGGGGGTGAAGGACTTCAATTAGCTGATATTCTTGAAAGATGTTCTTCGTCTTCATGGTTTGTGCAAAGAACTTAAATTCATGTAAACGAATCTCAATTAGTAACACCCCCCCCCCCCCCCCAAAAAAAAATTAAATAAATAAATAAATAAAATTGGAGGAAAGACAGTCCATAGCCAATTATCTCAGGCTGCTGAGTCTCTTGGGTTGCTGTGGCTGTGAGCTGAAGTCTGGTTCCTCGCCTTCTGAACGCACAATAAGCTGAAAGCCCTCAAGTCATTACCAGGATGCTTTCCATTTTCCTCCCAAGCCGTCCACGCAAAACCACGCTAAATGTTCAGGCTAGCGTTAGGAAATGGCTGCACTGGGAAAGCCCCAATTAAAACTGCAATAGGTTTCTCACAGCTAGCGTTTCTTAATGTTGTGGTTTTTGATCGTGTAATAGGATCAGTCAAATAATTAAGCATTAAATCTATTGTAAAGAATTTTTGTACTATATGGCAAGCATCCAAATTAGGGGTGGGTGATATGACAAAAATATCATATGATATTTGAAGACATTTCTGCAATACACCATCACGATATACTATAGGTTTGCAAACAAACTGCCAGTAAAACCAATGAAGCTTTAAAAAAACAAAATAGACACTTATTGAATGCCTACTAAAATAAAAGCAGAAAAAAAATAATCTTTATTTTTTTTAATCAATCTAAAATTATTTTCTTTTGTTTTTCATTTTTAACATAAACAAATTACAATTTTAAATATTCAGAACAGCAGAATACTAGACTTTAATATGAAATCAGCTGCTTACAGAAATTGTAGTTGTCATTTAACAAGCAAACAAACAATAAATACATACGTATGATGTTTCCAAAAAGCGAAATAATTTATCACAATGTGAATATAATTTTATCATATTGCCCAGTCCTTATCCAAGCTAGTCCTACACTCTCAAAAAATAAAAGTATGGAACTGTACTGTTCCTTCTTGCTGGTTTGGTACCTTTTGTGTACCTTTTCTTGAGAAAGTGCATGTGGTGTACTTTATTAGCTTTTAGAGTATTGTTTAAAGGTACATCGGTCATCCTTAGAGTCCAATTATGTACCTTAAATCATTTTTAAAGACACTATATTTATGTTTTCAGGTAATACATAAAGACAGTAAAAGTGGTCCCATGTCAGCAACAATGAAAAGTATGAAAAGTACAGTTTGGTATCTTTTATTTCTGAGTGTGTACTTCTAACCCTGAAGATCACCACATATTTACAGAATAAATGCTTTAGATCAGTGTATGCATTAACCTTCTTCTTCTTCTTCTTCTTCTTCTTCTTCTTCTTCTTCTTCTTCACAGTGCCAGAGAATGTAGAAGTGTGGAAGGCATGTATGTGTGAGATTGCAATCCACAGACATTGTGTCTACTTGACCCAGTGGGTGTTACAGGGTAGAGGAGGACATCAATAAGCAGCCATTAGAGTGAGCACTCACACAGGATTGTGATCCTCTCCAGACTTCTCAGCCTTTGTGTGTGCATTTTCCTAGTTTCAATTATCTACAAAAAAAAAAAAAGACAAAACTCTAGGAATTCAGAAAAGCAGCCTGAATCTGATCTGTATTCCTATCTATCTGTACTTTCACAGCGCACAAAGCGGAATGGCACTTTCTTTGTTACTGCCACTTTTACAGGAAAGAGTTCCAGCTGTGAGGATTTGTACCTGTAACATTTCAGCTGCTTTTCCCTCTTGAACAAGAGGTCGCACCATCAGTAGGAGAAAATTCAAGTACGAACACCTTTTTTTATGTGTACTGACTTTATTTTATTTTTTATTTTTTTTATGTCTGGTAAGTCATCCTCTAAGAAATCCTTTACTATGACATTATATACTGTATTTCTGAAATCCTGTGTTGCATTATATCAAAAGGCAGTATATTACTATATAAGTTCAAAAATGATCGTTTGTTTCCATTTTCCAAATCAAGGAGCGCAAGAAAACTTTCCCAGTGTCCCACATTACCAGAAGTCACCTTACACTTATAATAACTCAGACGTTATTGATTGCCATTAACACAGAATGTAGACCTCAGCAGTCATAGTGCACTGTGAGCCCACGCCTGTGATTCATCTCTGCGCGCCGCTCAATGAGAACATCCCGGTGTGGCCAGAGCGCTGAATGGAAATCGCCGGCGCTTTGTTTCAGTGTTTATTTGCTCAGGAGGGCATCTTCAAGCCAGCGGGACTCGAGTTCATGACAGCAGGTGCGCTCCTAATTGTGGCCTTTTGTGATTCGATAACTACAGAGGCTAAAATGGTGAGAAGAATTAATAAACAGTTAGTCACACGCCCCACTTGCAAGCTGATACTACTCAAAACAGAACACCTTACCCATGAAGACTGAGACGTCTTGACGGATGTTCAGGGAGCTAGTTTACATGTACAAACCGTGAACACAGTAAATAACCTACGATTGAAAAAAACTATATTAAAAAACTCTGTCAGAACCATAGAAGAAGAATTTTTTAAGACGTTTGTTATGTATCCAGCATTAACAGTGTATTATAAACACAATTATAATGCATTATGTAGCATGCATAATACCTTATAATACTACCAAGGTCTGTATAAATGTGTATTACTGTGCAACACTTTATACAGCATTAGTATAAGACCATCATTTTATATTGCACTTTAGTTCACACAGATTTGTCTGTAAATCTTCAGTTAGATGTGATTTTCTCACTTTATTAATCCCTTATAGAGTGCTTAAAATGCTTCATAAGGTTTCATACTGTAATTAAATTCGCCTTTTAAAAAAATAAACACGACATAAGCTATGTAGCATAGGCGCTTTTTTTTGTTGTTGTCAGTGGAGTTGAGTACAAGTTGTATGCTATAATGAATTATAACTTCCATTACTATGTTATACTTGTGTTATAGCACAAGTCTACCGTGTTTTCATGGGCAGAGGTTATAATGCATTATATCACCTGACCTTATGAAGATGTATACGCATGCTTTACATGCTTTACGGGTAACACTTGCTATGAAGGTCAATACATTCATAGCATGTTATAAAATGTTCATAATGAATTCTCCACACTGTGAAAATGCATTTCACTTTACAGTGGTTATAATGCATTCTGAATTGATAACAGTGTTTGTAACGCATTATACCAAAGAAACAGACCCAGCAAGACCTGCCCTGGTTTTTAACAAGTAACTGAATGTATATACTTCCCATACATCAGGGTAGATTATTGACAGACATAACATTATTATAACCTAGTTAAAATACCTTGTAAGTTGTAAATGCACACAGCTCACTGTGGGTAAAGTGAGACATTTCAAACAACAACAACAAAAAAGTTTGTGTAACATCATTTAACGTGTTACAACCACAGCTTATAACGCAATATGTTAAGCATTCATAATGTCTAATATAAAGTGTATTGTATTTTCATAAGTAATAATAACAATTTGTATAATGCATTATGGCTGTATTATAGCATGCATGAATGAATGTGCTCATAAATCAGTATAGATATAGGCTTCACTGTATAAAATGTGCAGCATGTAACTATTACTCTTACTAGCTATAAGTGTTTATGCAGGCTTATCTCAGGCAATATAAACGTATTATGTATGAATAAGCCAACATTGTTAGAAATGCATTTATAGTGCTGAATTTTACTGAATTATATTCTAAAATTTTACTTTTGTATAACCTGACTGTGGTGTCATGTTGATATGTTAGCACGTCATGCTCAGATGTAATATATAGTGTATGGAGTATTCGAGTCACATGGGACACACTTCCTTATTTACAAAATATTTGCTCTATATGGAAATATAATTATGTGCAAAATAACGTGCAGCCACTATATAGTGATAACATAACAGCATCCGCATGCACTAAACCCACTCTGAGCCAGATATGTATATAGTAGAAAAGTGTAATAATATTAACTTTTTTTAGTATCGCACTTTTCCTACACCCAAGGACACCTTGCGAAGAAAGAAAACACAGTGACATCAGCGAGTCCAACTCCAATCCAAACCGAGTGGAGTGATCATTAAAGCTGAACCTGCTTCTCAGATTAATCTTTTTGCTAAATGAGGATGTATCTCCATCTCTGGCTAAGCAGGATTTTCTCGCAAGCTTTATATAGCCCTTCATCTACCTTCCCTTTGCTCTCTCTCCAACTCTCTCGTACTGTCATAAACACTCTTTCCTCTTTCACCTCGCTTAATCCCCATTTCCTGTCCATTTTTCAGTTTCTCTCTCTTCCATTTGCCATTTTTCTCCTGGTTTATCCTCTCTCTCTCTTTCTCTCCCTCGCTCGCTCTCTGTCTCTCGCTCTCTCTCTCTCTCTCTCTTTCTATCTTTCCATCTTTCTCTCACTCTCTCTCCCCTCAGAAGCCCTTGAATTGAATGCACAAATTACATCCCTCCACCTTTCACTCCCACTAAATCTTTCCTTTTTTCCACTTTGCTGAGCCTGAATATTTTATTCCTCCCATCAAATATGCATCCCATTAATTAAGTTAAATTACTCTTGACTGCCAAATATCCTCTGCCGATGACTGTCAACACAAAATGCATGGCTTTGAACTTCTAATGACATGGCCTCACTCGCAGCTGAGTTACAGCCTTCAGAAAAGCGTCCACGGGCAAACGATCAACCCCCTTACTCTCTGCCAAGCTGCAAATTAAGTGCCGGTTTCTTTTTCCTCTGGCTTTTTTAACAAGCTCACAATGGATGACATGCATGCTCTTGACAAGCAAGAACTTCCATTTTAATTATATACCTTTTCCTCATCTTTTAATTGCTGTTGTTAATCAGTCATTAACTTCTGCCGCCCCCCTCCCGAGCACGAATCCTAAATCAACCCGCAGAACATCTCAGCTCCATAAATTCCATCGCTCCACTGCTTGTGCGCGCTCTAACGTGTAATTTCATTTATTTTTAAAACTGTCATTTTTCCAAACAGAGGTATTTGTTATTTGTTCTAAGGGGGGTTGACAGTAAGGGGATTTTAATCATAACTTGCATTAAATTATCCGTCTCCGGATCTGTCAGGGGGATAAATTCAAGACGACACTAAGACGCTGCTATTGAGTAATTGTGTTCTGTGCAACACTAATATTACCGCTGACTGATTCCAAACAATGGTGATTGAGCTATAGGGCTATTTGCTTTTCACCCTCCCTGGATAATTCCAACCTGTCCTAGAAGCCAAAGGATCTCCATACAAGTACAGATACAGCACTGACAATGGGCCTATTTGTCTCTCCTCCTCCCGAAAGGAAACAGATGTTCTGGAGAAGCTGACTAGAAGCAACATGAGCCAAAGCACTGCTTTGAACAAGCCCATGGCTTAGTGGGAGGGCTGCACTGATATGATATGACAGACAGGGATGGGGCCCGTTGACAACAAAAAGAAAAGGTCTCAGCCTGCACTGTCTCCATGATGGTTCTTTTTACAGGCTCAGAATAACCTAATACTCCACCCATGCACCACAAAAAGAATGAGCCAAAAGAGAAATCTTCAATTTCGCCCACATAATGGGTTAAATCAGGATAAATCTGTACCAAAGGCCACAAATATTTATAACGGTTTCTAAATTCCAAAACAAAAGCACTACAATTGAGCATCACTAGTTAAGGAGTTGGGCAATCCCATGACTGAGGTGCAACATCCCACTGGTATTACATTCATAAATACGTATGTAAAGTAATTGTAATAGACATTTTAAAAACAGGTAAGGGGTCCTTTACCTTTACTACCTATGTGCGTGTTTCAGAGAAATATATTTTATTAAAACATTAATAAAACCTAACTACAGCAAAGAGCAGTTTTGTACAACTACACTTTACAATACTTCAAAAATCTGTTATTTTTGCATTAATATGTGAATCCATTTAACAACTAATGTTTGAAACATGCTTTAGCATGAGTCCATTATACGTTATGAAAAATGTACAAAAGTCACATATTAATTAGGTTTCATCGTCCAAATTTCCCGAAGATCACTGGAAGAAGAAAAGTACATAGTCTCATTCGTTTTCTTTATTTTCATTGATATTGCGATATTGACTCACAAGGTCATTTTGATAGTATAACATTCATACCCAAATGACAGACTATAGAAAGTGAAGTATTAATTCAAAAATAATAAGTATGAGATAATGACACTTGTAAGGACATAAGAAAGCCTGTAATGTCCTGGTATCATTAATATGGATTCTAGTTAAGCATATTTTGTGCATTTACGATGTTAAAAATACCATCAACCCTGTTAATCATTTAAGAGAGAAAAAGGCGGGGGGGGGGGGGGTGTGAAATATTCTAGATTGTATGTTCATACATAAATTGAATCTTCAAACAAATATTTTAAATGAGAAGTTACAGTCTGCAGCACTGCAGGTGTTTAAAAAGTTTTCACAGTGAAGTAATGTAATAAATATTACTGTATCAAGCAGGCACACACGGTTGCTTAGTGGTTAGCACGTTTGTGTCACACCTCCAGGGTTGCGGGTTCGATTCCGGCCGCTGCCCTGTGTGTCCGGAGTTTGCATGTTCTCCCCGTAATGCGGGGATTTCCTCTGGGTACTCCGGTTTCTTCCTCCAGTCCAAAGACATGCATGGTAGGCTGATTGGCATGTCCAAAGTGTAAAAATGGGTGTGTGAGTGTGTATGTGATTGTGCCCTGCGATGGATTGGCACCCTGTCCAGGGTGTACCCCGCCTTGTGCCCCATGCTCCCAATCCCAAGGATAGGCTACAGGATAAGTGGTATAGAAAATGCATGGATGGATGTATCAAGCAGTTCATTGGTGTCAAATAATATCAATATCGAGCAAAAGGGTGGAAGCATTGGGTAAAACTTCATTAAACAATTTAACCAAAGCCAGTAAAATGAACGACCCTTAATTCATTTTGGATCCATCAACATCATTGCCATCTAACTGAAAAACCTGCACACACAGAGACATCCAGCTGAAACTGCAGCTGGATTCTCACACAATCACAGAGCTCCACTGTACATATTACAATATTTATTAATCGCAGTATATTCCTTCAACACAACCTATACTCAAACGGTTACATACTGTTAATGTTTCCACCTGTTAGTACACAGAAGTGACGCAGTTGAACAGTTTTTCCAGGCAGCCTATAGCACAATATTTTTCTAACACACTTCAAACATGTAATTATAATCTGCCAGTTTGCTGACTTGCTGTGACAACAGTACTTTAGTCATGCTGATACGAAAGCGCTGTGTCGCCTAACTAAATACACACACCCAGTGACATTGTGTGTGTGTGTGTGTGTGTGTGTGTTGTGTGTGCGTTGTGTGATGTTGCACAACATGCTTCTCATATCAGAATTACATAAACACACTTGGCTCACCTGAGATAACGAGGATAATGATTTCAAAAATACTCTTTGAATAGTCATTATCAATGCGTAAGTACACACTTGGCTTACTAAGATGAGTAATATGCCCCTTAAATACAGCGACAGACAGATAAACAGACAGACAAATAGACAGACAGACAGACAGACAGACAGACAGATAGATGGATAGATAGACAGACAGACAGACAGACAGTGGACAGATAGATAGACAGACAGACAAATAGATAGCTAGCTAGCTAGACAGACAGACAGACAGATAGACAGATAGATAGACATACAGACAAACAGCTAGCTAGCTAGCCAGACAGACATACAGACAGACAGATAGAATTGGTGCAGACACTTATAGTATAAAACACTCAGTATTACCCAAAATGCATGTATTATCCCTAAAGAAAGGTTTGTCCTGCAGCTAATTCGGCATTAATAACAGTAGTGAACACTTTCCGTGTGCTGGTCTCTGAGTGTACGTGCAATTTTGCATGACATTGTTTGTTTTGCAACCACTGTTTGGTTCTACATTACTATGCTAAATACATCTGCTAGCCAACTCTTTCTCTTTCACTCCAGTCTTCTATAAATAACCTGAATTCTACCTTCCAGACCTTTAAGTGTGTAAATCAAGGACTTGATATGACAAAATAAAATAAATAAATAAAAACAGTAATGTAATTTGAATGAGATTTGAACAGCATTTTTTAACAGATAAATGCACTGAGAAAGCAAGCGAGTATGAGTAGTGTTGTGAAACAGAAGTGTGTTGTCTAGACAAAATATAACCTCATCTATTTTGTTAATGAATTATGCAAAGCGGGATCCCAGCTTCTGGTTGGTTAAAAGTAAATATTTAATATTCATCCTTGCACTCTGAAATTATAGAACACTTGTCTGTGAAAATTGCCCATTTTGGCCAATTTGGTTTGTGCCCCTGAAGACTTTGATTTGGATGTATTGAGCTTTTAAGTCCACGGCGCTTTGTAAGACTCTACTTGTTGTACTCTAACCACAAATAAATGGCTTTCACAATTAGAGGTTTAAATAATGTAGTGGCTCATGCTCGGTCTTATGCAGGATTCGAAAGAGCTTTCTAATGCACATAATGATTAAGTGTAATTCAAATACCAACTGTGTTGTTCAAAATCTGACAGGCAATAATTTCCTCTATTATATTGTGCCATTTAATTGCCCACTACCGACATCCTTTGACATGTCATGAGGCAATGATTTACAATTACTCTAGCAGTGAAGCTCGGCAAATGACAATATAATCATCTACATATCCCCTCTCATCTGCCGCAGCTAGTAAGGCAAGTAAAAATAGTTAGCGTCGTAGTTTTAACGGGATTCTATTTGAGGATTATAAAAAATTACAGCAGAGGATGATGTTTAACAATAGAGTCGAGTTAAGAGGGCTGCTGTGGGATGAGGAGGGACTCACGATGATTTTGACTCGCTGTCAGGGAAAAAAGCCTCTCACACACACACACTAGCTGATGGTGAAGTATTACTGGTGTCAGACTTTAATCTTAATGGGGAAAAAGCAAAGTGAATAATCTAAAAACAGCCTTGAGTCATGCATCCTTGGACATTAAAAGCATGCACTTTTTCAAACTTGATCTAACTTTATCGCATCAACGAGAAACAAGCACTATAGTTGAACTCAAAACGCCCAGCAGATCCATGCAGTATTTATCGTCTGTATGCAGAAGTCAGAAAAAAATGACCGATAAAAAAGAAAGCCATCAACTACATCCAGCAGAGGCGAAGGAGGTGGGGGGGGGATGGGGGGGAGGGAGAACACTGAATAAAGTTAAAGTATCCTGCCCTAATTTGAGCTGGGAAAGCTAGAAAACAAGTTTGTTCCATATTAAACCAATGTTTCACGGCGTTTAAGGAGCTCATGCATAATTTAGTGGGTACAAAAACGAGCACAACATGGTGGGGGGGGAGAGAGGGTTGGTGGGGGTCCTTAGAGGGAAGCCAAGGCTGCTGAGTGCACTGCCTGCTTTAAAATGATGGAGGAGAAGTGGGGATTCTCATTAAGTGGCTTCACTCCACCCCGAGCAGCAGACACCAGAGAGAAAGCGCCCACAAAATCACCGCCTCATGTTTCCCCATTAAATATGAAGAATTGCGCAATATGTGCAGAGAGGCAGTTTGGCGGGGTCAGCCGTCGCACCGTTTCTGCTGTATCTGCAGGTCATGTTATGATGACCGACTTTACCCACGTTCAATCAAGTGCCCTCTGTTTTAGGAGACAGAGCAGGGAAATTATAACAACACAAGGCAGGGGGACTTTTAATGAGGAAAAATTAGGTTTAGGGAGGAAGCGTAGCGCTCAAGGAAGCCAAGTGGCTTAGTTTGTATGGTCGGTGAAGTTGTCAAATATGGCAGCAATGCGAAGTCTTGACGGCTAATTCACCTCTTGACAGTTGGGCTAGATTCACAAATCAGCGCCTAGCAACAGTCAAATCAAAAACACTGCTAAGGGATAAAAAGCAACAGGGCATGCTGTTATAGGAAAATAATCAATGATTTAAAGCACCCAAACAAAAATCAGAGATAATGAAGTTGATAATTTCCCAATAACCACAGCAATTTGTAAATGATTACATTTCTCATTAATTAAAGAACACATCATCCTTTTTATCCATTTATAGTTGTGTTGAAGAATGACAATTCCTGTATCACTTATGTTATAGCAGCTATAAACAATCTTTCCTTCTTCTGTCTTGAAGTTAATTTTTTTTTTTATGGAGCTTGTATGTTACAGAGGAAGCACAAAAAAAAGCACAAAGATCTGAAGACTTTCCCAAGGTGGAAAACTAGCTACAACTTTACCTGTGACGGTTACAAATTGCTGACACTGGAGACTCCTTCCATAAATGTTAAATAAATATCTCCTCATAGAAAACTTCACCATATTAATGCTTACATACGTGCATGTGTCTGCAAACATAAGTCCCTGTGTATTAGCTTTTACTATACTAAAGATAGCTTTAACGTATTAATATAAACCTTGCAGCCAGATCTACTGTCCGAGCTGCTGTTAGAGAAAATGAATCAACACCTTCTGACCTATCAGAATCAAGATTTCAACTTCACTGTGGTAGAAAAGCTCACAACAAGCTAACACAATACACTACACTAATGTTCAGATCCATAAACCCATCACCAGCACTTAACATGGCTTTCCTTTGATCTCGCTTGTCTCCAAATTCACTGCCTCCTGTCTGACCCCGGTAAAAATGCTGACCTTCACCCCATCCTCCATTACATGAAGGCCTTCTGGGTGTAGGCTTTCAAACAGCAGGAGTTAGCCCGGTCATTAAGGAGATGTAGATGGGTGTCAGTGTCCGTGCAGCATTCTCTGTCTACGAGCAATGGAGGAAATATGGTCAGTCTAACTGGTTCCTGACTGTCATTTGCATTTAATAATCAAATGTCACAGAGTCAAATGCTCTCAGGAAGTGGATGTGCTACTGCGGACAAAGTTTCACTACAATTCTTCATTCATTTTGAGCTAGACCTATTCAAAAGTGCACCGTCTAGAGTTTCATGAAGGTTAAGCACTTATTAATCAAGCATCTGAAAAAAGCAGAGTTAAAATCCCACATGCAAATCATGTTTTTTGCGTTTTTTATTTTTTTTCAACAAATCAACCTCAATTTGCAAAAACTATTCAACCTACGGCATTAACACACTAGTAAACCCCACAAATACTGAAAAATGGTGCATCTCACACTTTAATTCAGTCATTGACTAATTGTAAGTGGACATCACAGACAGTCACCCTCACTCTCTTTCCTTCCCCAGACAGTGAAAGTAGTGCGGCTCTAAAAGGTCAAAATGGCCGACATTAATCAGATCGCCAGATCCACGGCCCTCCCCTCCATCATTAGTGCACTAATCATGGAGGGTTTGGTCGTGAAGAGGTTTATTCCTAATTATTGTCATTAATAAATCAGACGAGTCAGGCCTGTCGGGATGAAAGAGAGGGCGTCCCGGCCCGCCATCCATCAGAGTGCCCGAAAGCGGCGACTTCAGCCATTAGCAGGCCTCAGAGACACACCCAGCCAAGGCCTTGACAGCTCCCACACACATACACATACACACAAACACACCCATACACACAAGCTGTGACTTTATCAACAAGGAGAAGACATCAGTGAGAGCAGAGAAAGAATGAAAAAGAGAGGGAAGTGAAGGTAGTTGGTTGAATGGTGATTTGACATTCATACATTTTGTGTGTGTGTGTGTGTGTGTGTGTGTGTGTGAGAGAGAGAGAGAGAGAGAGAGAGAGAGACTTCATCCAAAACATCCCATTTTTCAATCATATACTGTATAGATCAAAGAGAAAATGTTGTTTATTTCACAGCAATTCATTAGTCTGTGCAGACATTACATTAGCTACAATTTCACATTTACTACACTTATGTTATTAAGGTGTTTACAGGATAAACATTACAGTTTAAGCTAAAAAAAATCAAGTTTAAAAAATATTATCAACTTTATCATCTTCAGCGTCTGGCATCTGCAGTGGGTCCGGAGCCTATCCAAGTAACACTGGGCGGAAATATGGGAAACTTTGGATGAGTATGGGATGCCAATGCATTACAGGACACCACACGCATGTTGACACACTCAAAGGGACAATTTAGAGTGGTGAAACCACCTACTACCAAGTTTTTAGGAGGGTGAGGAAACCAGAGGACCCAGTTGGTTTGTACCTCTGGGGAATCCTTAAAGGCTCTATGTCGAACCCTATAACAGAGGCTTTCCCTTTTCGAAATAGAACCATAGCAACCCATTTAGAAAGCTAGAGCCACAAACTAATGATGTTTGAAGAACACCTCATGTGTGTGTGTATTTATATATGCACTGTCTAAGCTGCTTGTATGCGAAGTCATGCGCTTCTGATGATGCGCCCTTGCAGAAAAAAAATCACAAACATGTGTTCGTCAACTGGAGTAACTGACATGACTGCAGTTCAGACTAGCCACAGGTACAGTGGTAGAGCAGTCACAATCTGTGAGGCACATTGGGTATTTCTGCTCAAATTGCAGAACAGGTTGCCCAGTAGAAGCAGGTTTTGCTGCTGTTCCAGTGGAACAGACCAAATTTAAAAACTGTACATTAATATATGCAAGATACTGAGCATAAATACATACCTAGAATCTAGAACCCTTAAGGTTTTTTTGGTCTGTCCCCTTAAAACTGGCAGTGTTTAATATATTTAGACATTCAAGAACCCTTGACTACTCATGGAACCCCTTGAAAGTGTGTTAATAAGGCCATCACAAGTCTCCCGAAGTGCTTCAGTGCACCTTGCACCTATTGCCCTGAAATCTCTGGAGCTGTACTGGGGTGGTGAACACGCTTCTTCCAAAAGATATTCGTATAGTTAGTGTTTTGATGGTGAAGGAGACCTTCGAAATCTCCCATAGGTGCTCAGTTAGGTTGAGATCTGGTGTCTCTGAAGGTCATAGCATAAGAGTTTTATCTTCATTAAAGCATTCACGGAGCACTCATGGATGTGGGTGGAGTCATCCTGAAAGAGACCACACCCATCAGGAAAAAGTGACCGGTCTGAAGAGTGTACACTATACTGTGTTTATATTTACAGCATTTTTGAGCGAATACGTGTGTGTGTGTGTGTGTGTGTGTGTGTGTGTGTGTGTGTGTGGTTCATTCACTGTCAGAAAGGAAACACATCAAATCCTAATGTGCTAATGAGTGCTGAGACGTGGAGTCAGTTCATTTAAAAGGCCAAACACACACACACAAACACACGGCTCAGTCAGCATTCCAAATCTGAGGCCAATGAACGTCTGTGCGTGTGTTTCTCTTGCCACAGGGAGTGAGAGATGGAGAGAGATGTGACATCTCACTGCTATCACATCTCATCAAATTAAAGGAGTCCATTCCACTTAAATGAGTTCTGTGAATCTGAAATTGACCATTAATGCAGTGTCATGTTAAATTAATACTGTCATCCAAATTGCTGGTATGAATCTTTCACATTTGAAACAAGAGCGAGAATGACTTATTCATTCCCTACTCTCTCCTCTGATGTCATCCCCATTAAACATAACCAAGTGAGCTGTCTCCGTCTAATTGTATTAAAGCATTAAAGAGGAACTCCACTCCAAAAAAAAAAAACCTCACCATTCAGTTTGCTGATCCATCCACCAACTCCATAGCACTGCAGATCACCCCACGTGATCATGTGAGATATGGATGGAGATCAGTGAGAGATCAAGAGGTTTAGGGAAAGTCAGGACGTCGTCATGTTATAGTATGATGTGTGAATGAGAATCACAGAAACTGCATGAAGCATGAAGATTGAAGCATGAATTATTTCACTAATTCAGAATAACACCATATCCATCAGAATGGATCAATGTTGTTCAGGCATGTGTTCACATGTTTTCAGTTATTTGAAGTGAGGTCCATAGATTTTAATTCATTTTAAGATGATTTTTATTTTGATGTGCTGTCATCAGACCCAAGAAAGAAAAAAAAAAAGAAAAAAAAAAGAAAAGAAAGACAGGCATTTCAGTAACAGTATTACCTCCTTCATAGAGAATTGATACAGCAATGATAAATTTGCAGTCATTTCCACTTCTTCTTTTTTTTAGAAGAAGAAGAAAAGCTGATCAATTACTCCCAGAAGCACTTTATCTTTGATTAATCTGTGAGTGTGTGCTGCTAATTAAACTCATCTGGAAGAAAGCCAATCCCAGTAAAATCCACTAGAGGTCAACTGCCTTCCTGCAGGTGAATCGTAGAGAGTTTTATCTGATGTTTTTTTTTCTTTCTTCATCCGTTGTTTTAATACGAGTATGTTATTGATAGAAAACTATCTACACCATAAAATTAGCTATGATTTAGATCCAAATAACGGCGTTACTGCACAGTCTTTTAATCATGACAAGGGTTTGTTACAGCCAGGGGTGAAATGTTGATATCCTTTGTGCAAGCAGGTTAAAATATAGGAGCGTGTGTGTGTGTGTGTGTGTGTGTGTGTGTCACCCCCCGTACATTTCTTGAAAAAAAAATCTTGTTTACCTGCAATATTCTGGGCTTGTAGAGATTTGTGTGTGTGTGTGTCATACTATCACAGTAGAGTAATGATTCAATACAGTGCTCCTAGTGTTTATTGCATGCAGAACATGAAACATAGAAACTGACAAGAACAAGGTCACATCCCTTCAACCTCCTCTGTTCTGAGTCAAAGGAAAAAAACATGCAAAAGAAAGAAAGAAAAATAAGGCGTGAAATCCCACAAAATAAGGCAATACGTAATAGGACAATTTATCATCATTATTAGACTTATTTCCATTTTACAGCCTATATCTAATAATACTGTCATTAAATATGGGAATTTAAAAAGTCTTACAAAAGGTAACGTATATTATATGATTTTTCTGTTTTGTGTTTGTTTGTTTTTTCTTCACATGATATGAACATGGTTTTGAACCTAGAGAAGAAAAGTTGTGCTTTGTAAGTCTTAAGATAAAACAGTAAGACAAGCTTTCTTCTCTGTCTGAAGAATTCTTTACATCTCCCTCTGCAGAGCACAATAATTGAAAGAAAAGCTGTGACTACAATGAGCAAGTATTTGTCTCCATCTATTGGCCAAAGTCATAAACATCCCAAAACTTCACAATGAACCTGTTTGTGGGTTTTGGTGTACTTTCAATCATCTGTCGGTTATAAATGTGCGTTCACCTTGGGGATATGAAAAGGAATGAAAGCCTGCTAATTGAATAATAATTCAACCTCACGAAAAAAATATTATGTTGCAAACCTTGACCTACTTGGCATGTGAAATCCGGCACAAACGATCCAAAAGATCATCCACTGATGGCATCTACTGAATGGCAAAAACATGTTACAGTTTAGTGATATCTTGCTTTCTAGAAGGAGTTACAATATATTAATAACAAAAAATTAAAGAGAAAGAACATTTATCAAGGCATTTGAATGTCATATAAGGGATATTACACATATTACACAAACTTAGGGAAAATCACACACATTTCACATGTGATTATGTGAGTAGTAAGGGAAGAGAACATTTCACCATCTTATGTCATAAAATTGCACATTTAAATTTAAGTAAACGTGTTGAAAAAAGTATTATACGTGCGAAAATCACGTGAAAATAAAAAAAATGTGAGAAATCACATGAGCATAAAAATACCATTGTCTACATGTGAAAAAAGAAAGTGAGTGGTGATAATTTTGTGAGCAATCACGTGTCAAATTAACAGAAAATGACAAAGAAAAGAAAACAAAATTTAAAAAAATAAACAAGAACATAACAAGGCTGTGAAAAATAGCACATATTTACATGAATGAATGAATAAATGAATGAATGACTAAATAAATACATTCTTGATGGGGGAAATTATATTTGGAAAATGAACACAAAAAAATAAACAAATGTTGTCAGAAATAACGTGAAAAATAAAACCACGTGCACGGCCTATGAGAAATTCAAACCTAGCACAAATGATTTGTGAGAATATCACGTGAAAAGTCCACTATATGTGAAAAATATATTTTAAGCATAACATGCAAAGTGTGTAAAAAAGAAGAAAAAAAAAGTCACACGTGTGCATTCCTGTGATTTCTTTGTAAGGGCTACTTTATAAAATTCACCTCCTGTCCTGTGTTTAAACTGGAAAACAACAGAAACCCAGCAAAGGCTATAAGTTTTTCCGTCTCTTTCACCAGTCGAATCTAATCTGGTTTAAGCTCAAAGCAACACGTGGTAAACACAGGCCCACTTTCAGGCCCTCCACTGCCACAGGCCATGTCTCACAAAACCCATGTGCACTTCATCATGCTAAATTTATGAAGAGAAAGGAGGAGGGAAAAAAAACCTTTACTGTTCTAGAGAGACGTAACAAATCTTAAGGGCAGAGACAGGCTGTCTGCTCTTATTTACACGGCAGCCATCATTGAAAGTTAGCGCCACCAGACAAGTTTGTCCGTTCTGATCCGTCCAGCTAGCCAGGCCACGCTCACGCTCTTCCCCAGGCTATGAGAAAGGGATTGTGGGATAGATGTGACCTCCCGCATGGAGAGGACAGACCCACCGGTGAGCTGTCAGTCCACCTGTAGGCACCATGCAGCTCACCAGCACACACTGATTTACCAAGGCAGGAAATGATTTTATTTATTTATTTATTTTTGTGTCACAGCCATTACAGAACATCACATGAACTTCACGTGGATTTTGCACAAGTAGTTTTTAGACACTTCAGGTTATTTTTCCACGTACCAACTTGTCATGTGTGGTGCATGCGTTTTTATTTTTCCACGTGTGATTTTCTCACGTAATTCATTTATGCTCACGTGTTACTTTTCCACAGCCGATACATTTTGTGTTTCAACTTCTGATTTTCTCACAGAATTTATTTTTTCACGATTCGTTTTCACATTTACTTTTTCATGTCTAGCCCATTTTATTTTTAAGTTACAATTCATGTCTTTTCAGATGGTAATTTTTAACATTTCATGTTTTATTTTTCCACATCTGCTAAGCTCATTCAGTTAATGTTCGTGTTAATTTTTGGCATGTAGCGCACATATACGCATTTCTTTTCCCACATGTAATTTTCCTCTTAGAAATAATTCCTTTTGTTCATTTTTCCCATGTAGTGCATGTGCTTTTATTTCTCCACATCCGATTTGAATCATTTATTCGTGTTCATTTTTCATACGTTTGATGTTTTATTTCCTCCAGCTGTGATTATTTGACAAATCGTTTATTTTCCTTTTTCACACGTAGTGCATCACATTCATTGGTACCCTGTAATTTTCACATTCGATCATGTTATTTGTCACCCATGTTTGAATTCATCTGCAATTTCAGGCCATAACCTGGTGAAATGTGTTGACATCACATTTTTCACATGATCACATTAGAATAACATGATGACAAAGTATTGAAGTGTGATTTTGCCACAAGGGAGTGTCAAAAAAAGCGCAATAAATGAAAATCTCATTTTCTTTCACTATAATAGAGTGCACATGTTAGTGTCCAGTGTGGGATAGACAATGTAAGTGTAAGATCATGTAGAATTGGACATGACTGATTTTGAATATCGCAGTGTATCCTAATGCTAATCTCTAGATATTCCTGGCCTTTCATACTGTACTCCATTGTTTTGAAGGTCTAATCCAAGGCCATGTGTCTCAGAGTTGAAACTGAAGCAAGTTATTTTATCTAAATCTCGTCGACAATATATGAACAATGAGTAAAAATCCCGATCGAAGATTTTTCAACAAATTAATTATAGTAAGTGTAGAAAACACAAAAAGCAGAAAACAAAATGATAAACTTACCAAATGTCATTGTAGATGCAATCAAACTCAATAGCACAACAACTTGAATTAGAATAAATTCAAGTTAGAAAAAAGGGGGCAGTGTAATCCCAATCCCGATGCAAAGGATAATTACTGTTACAGAGTTGCTGTGGCAATTTTAAAAATCTCATATTCAGGACATTTTTAATGCCCTTTTAAGACCCAGACAAATGTAAATGGATATTAAATCAACACAAGAACAAAACCAAATACATTTAAATGTGAGGGGTCCTGCAAACACCCCTATGTCCTACTTCATATAGCTCTGAAAACATTAACATTTTCAAGTTCCTCAAAAGCGAAAAAGAAAGAACATGAAAGGATGACAGATATTCAGCAGCCAGGCTTGTAAATCTGCCTGATTTTATATAAAATTATACTCCATTTAATATTTAAAATTGAAACGTTCTTTTTAAAACATTAAAGACGTTAAATTTAAAAAAAAAAATTGACATTTTAAGACTTTAGGGAATATCCACGGCAACCACGTACTGTATTACCACCCTGAAGTTGATTGTTTTCAAATAACAGCATGTCCTAAGGTGTTCTATTCCTCTTCTTTATTAATTAAAGCAATTCAAACTTTTATCCATCTAGTCTTTTTAAACAAGTTACACTCCACCCACAAAAAACTATTTAAAAAAAAAAAAACAAAACAAAACAAAAACAAACAAAAAAAAACAAACAAAAAACCAAATTCTACCATTAGAACAGAGAAGTAAGAGGTTAAAAGAAACTATAGTGTGAAGAGTGAGAGTTATTGCTCTTTGATACGGAGCATATACCTTGTTCATGATATTGAGATAAGCTCCAGAAATTACAGCCAGACTTTAAATAAGCGATGCAGACATTTATTGTTGATGAATTTATGCAAAAGACATTCTACAATCAATCAAAGATTTAAACAAAAAATGCCTTAACAGTCATACTTCCTGTTATTGATCAAAGAGCATGGTCATTAGACTTTGCCAGAACCAAACGTTTTTACAGCCCCAGGTTTAAGCCTTACTTTGAACAATAACGGATTAAACATAAGAACCATCTTTACTTGCTACATGTGAGATCATGTATCTTGTGTCAGGTGTTGTGTTACTATAGCTCTAGCTTGATCAGTCATTAGATCACCCAGACTGCTGACTCCTCACAAATACGGAGATTAATGCATACATAAAATACTCCAGAGCTGATGCTGTAGATGGCTGCTTGTGTTAATCACTGAAAATAAGAGCTGGTTACAGTTACCACCATTTTTGATACACTTCCTGGGCACGATGGCGTTACAGACTACATTTAACAAAATATTGTAATTTGATAAGAAAGACCATTTTCATTCCCTTATCAAGCCAACTTGGTTATACTGATCCTCATGAATCCTGTTAACTGAGCTGAGATAATTCATGGAAGTAAGCGCCCAACATTTTAGTACCCTGGATGTAGTTGGTCCTGTAAAAAAAAAAATTTAAAAAAAAATGAATAAATAGAGATAAAAATTTGTTTCTAGGTACTGATGCTAGAAAAACACTAATGTGCAATTTTACCAGATTACAGCCCTGGTCCAGCACTGATTGAATGAGAGTCAAAAATACCTATTGAGTTTCTCGTTTTGGGAGTGAGCGCCATCGTCCGATGAGCCAAGGGGAAGCAGCATGACGTTGCGTCCTGTAGCCTCCTGGAACGTCAGAGTCACGGGGATACTTCCTCCCTCACGGGTCAGATCAGGTTCGACGCCAAACACTACACAGAACAGAGACAGAGTGAACACCTCCTGGATGAGTCAAAAACACAGCTTTATGCGATATGACAAATATCATTGAAATTCATTTTTATTTAATTAATATCTAATATATCTATCTAATAATATATATATATGAGAGAGAGAGAGAGATCTCTCTCCAAAAAAAAAAAAGCATACGCCAACAATTTGTGATCTTGATAGATCATCAGATATTTTATCATATCGCACAGAATGCTTCTAGAGCCTCTGCTTTCTGGTATATAAGGCACTAGATCCCTACAATTGAAGTATCATATTATATATATATAAAATAATAATAATAAAAATTTTAAGAAAAAGAGTAGTGCTGAAACTTGTCAGTTGTCAGATAGTCTGCAGTTTTGCTTGATCTCAACTTCCATTTGACTGATGCCAAGGACATCAGTATTCAGTGTCCTATGAACTGTAGTCTGCCCACATCCTAGTGTTTTCATGGTCTTTTCTTCCACTGCCTAAAAACCTAGCTAGATAATTAGGTGCACTTAAGCATTGCATTTCTTTCACATGGCTTCACTGAAAGGATGTTATGGTTCCTTACCAGTCTTCATGGCTTTTCTACCAGCCATGTAGTGAGGATGGGTAAAATCAGACACCCAGGCCTTGGCTCCATGGCCCAGCTGCACCTTTATTTTGTTGGGGCTCTCCAGCTCGGCAAACTTCTTATTGAGGTGGGAGACGACCTAAGAATCAAGCACATCATGTCATTCCAGTAAGATCTCTTGAGAATAATCAGTGTACAAAACAGAAGGAGTCTTTCTTCTCCTCAGACTGGAAGTGGAACTTTTGGTTTTGAAAGCAAGTTTTGACTGGTTCTGAATGGCAAGACAAATAAGTAGTTGCTTTACTGCCAAATAGTAATCTGCTTTTATTTGGTCTGGGTGGCGGCGTGTGTTGGTTTGTTACCGTTACTATTACACACGCTTAGTTAAATTAAGTTCATTTTAGTTTTAATATTTATGCTCTCCACTGTCTAGTTATTTTTGAGAGCATGCATAGATATAGAAAATATCTTCTCAATACCTTGATGCATCTTTGATTCCCCAGTAACAAGAAATAACACACTCTGAGACGTGCTTTCACAGGAACTCAATCAACGACAAGTTGGTGTGACTACTGTTACTACCCTCCCTAAAGCGGATTATTTTCCAATAACAGAATGTCCTGAAGTGTTTTATTTCTCTCATATAATAGCAATTTGCCAATAATTACAATTTATTTATTTATGAATGACACATCGTACTTTTTATACGTTTATAGTTACATGTAATATAATGTACATTTCCCTTCACCAAGGAAATAATTCTGCAATCATCCACTTCAGTTGTTTTCCTGGCCTTTTGGTGTTGCTGAGCTCATCAGTACATTACTAATTTTAAAGAATGTACCAAATTGTTGATCTGACCACTCGTAAAGTTTCTGCGATCTCTCGGATAGGACTATTTGTTTTTAGTCTAATGATGGCCTCCTTCACTTGCATCAACACCCCTTTGGACTGCATATTGAGAGTTCCGATGAACAGCTACCAAATGCAAATTCAATCACTTGGAATAAACTCCAGACCTTTTATCTCCTTAATTTGTCATGAAGTAATGAGGAAACAGGCCACACCTGACTATGAAACTGCTTCATTTCAAATCCATTGCTGTGGTTTACAGAGGCAAAATTATGAAAATTGTGTCACTGTCCAAATACTTATGGACTTGACAGTAAATTTAATAACAGCATCAAATTTAACAGGTTTAAAGATTAAGCACTATATATTTCCTGGCCCAATACTAATCAAACTTGTCCATGTAAATTTTAATTTTATAAATGCAAACTTCTCAAAGCTGTAAAAGTTAACCATCAGAACAAAAAGTCTCCTCACCTGTTCCTCCACCACTTTGGGGTCCATGTCAGGCACCAAGCGGATGGAGAACTTGCCAATGACTTTGCGTGGTATGACCGTTTTGGCTCCGCTGGCAGAGAACGCGCCCTCAATGCCATGCAGTGAAAGAGATGGGTATCTCCAGCGGTGCATCAACACTTGCTCCTACACAAGAAAGATAAACTGTATTATTAAACTGAAAATAAATAAAACCGCTGTACCTTGTATTTTGCACGTAATGAAAAATAAAAAATAAGCACAAAATAGTGCCACAGTCCCAGTTATAAAATGACAAAAAAATCTCATGACTGTCATTGCCAAATGTGTTCGAATATATATATTTATTTTTTAGCAGACAATACATTTTTAAAAGCTGCACAAAAATTGCATATAGTCTCTCGAATAGATTAATATTACAATCTAAAGAATAACTTAAAATACAAACAGTTTTGGCATGCATGTCAGGTTATGATTAAACTGAATATATAAGTATGTTAGCTTAATAAAGATATCGTAACTACTGGAAAATACATAAGAAGCACAAATAGTAGGTTACTATTAGTGTGTGAATACATGTGTTAGCGAATTGATCAAATTACTTTAAAATGCTAATATTTTTGAATTTTTTCACCTTGTGGTGCTCATTGGTGAACCATCCTATCTTTAGTTTACTGATGTTTGCCATGTTTTCATTCGTAGTGATAGGCTACCTACAAAACATCTATGAAACCAACAATCTGATCACAAATTGGACGTTTTTTTTCCACTAGAAATAAAATTGTGGTGGGAAGTGCTTGTGTATAGAATACAACTGTGCAGCGCATCACTGTCTACTAGAGTCAGAATAATTCTAAAGAAACTATTTTTCTTTTCGCAATTTCTGCCAACAATTTTAAAAGAATGAAGTATGGAAACAAGCTCATAGCATATAGGAGCAGGGTTAGTATCACGGATGGTTTCAGGAGCTGAGTAAGAATGAATATGTGGAACCAAAAACAATGGGGATGAAAAAGAAAATGAGACCACTCGCAAAATACTATACAATTCTCATTTGCATAAAGTTGAACTTGATGCAAATTTGTTGTGTCACTACATATGGATAGCTGTTTCACAATGTGCAGGAAAACAGCAGACCTGCAAACAGTGTACAATAGTTAGATCACAACACATACAGGACAGAGACTGAAAAGCATACCTTAGTGTTGTGCAGTAGACGTTGGGCTCCCACGTCTTTGGTGTACTCTTCCAGGTCAAACTCGATCTTCTCATAAAGCTTTCTTTCCTCATCAGTCAGCTTAGCAACATCTTTATACATCCCTGGCACCAGGATCTTTCCCTTATGATCCACCAACGAGCCTGAAACCCAAACAAAGCCACACAAAAAACTCTTACAAACTACATACCAGTCACGAAGGCTGTGTTGAATCCAAAGACTATACTAGTGTTGCATAAAATAATGAAATTCAAAACAGTTGTGTTATAGCCTCATATTACATTTCATGGATGGGGCTTGATTTTTTTGTTTTGTATGTAGGATTTTCCCAGTTTAATGATACAGACTAAGTTCCCAAACTTTTTTGCCAAGCGACTCCAAATGGACATTATACATTATATGGACATTATATTTTCTGTCCAGTCTACTGGAAAGTGTTGTGCTGTTATAGGAAAATATTTCTTTGAAGATCATCGCTGCTCTAACTCACCCATGAGAGTGATCAGGTCTGTCATGGCTTCATGGACGGAGCCTCCGAACACTCCAGAATGCAGATCCTTATCACAGCATTCCACCTATTGAACAGATGCACTGCAATGAGGAATAAATCCCTGAAGTAACTTCCATATGGGCGAAGCCAGACCAAAAAAAAAAAAAAATGTTCTTACTCATGTGGAAATCTGAAGAAAAAACAGTGAATTGTCAAATAAACCACAAAGTACACTGACAGAAGGGATCTCTTCCTTACCTCTAAAAAGAAGTAGCAGATTCCTCTCAGGCCGTAGGTAATGCAGGGCTTGGTCTTGCCCAGCCAGTAGTTGTCCGAGATGCAAACATAGTCTACATCCTTAAAGAACGTGTCTTTGCGGGAGAACACCAAATCATCCAAACCTTCAGAGCCGGACTCTTCCATTCCCTCGAAGCAGAACTTGATGTTGATGGGCAGCTCCTGCAGCACAAAAAATAAGAAATAAATAAATATAAATAAATAAATAAAACAGTAGCTAGGGTTTAATATTCGTCTTATTTTTATTGCAGTACTCCAACATTACTTTTAACTTGTTTTAATTATTCTGATTTGTTTTGTTTTTTTTTACCCATTGTATCATTTTAATCTTTCTATAACTGATTTATTTCATTGTTATTACTTTTTGCCTATATTACCATTTTAATTTTGTATTAATTTACTTTCTTACTTTTATATTATTTTAATTCTTAATTTGTTACACACTCTTATTATACTTTATTTTAGATTGTTATTTTCTTCTTTCTGTACTTACTTGAAATAAATATAAGCATATTATTATATTTTATTTTGACTACCATTTGTTTCTTTATTTTTCTGTTTTTATTGCATCTTAAATGAGAGATTTAATTTTATTGCAGTAGCAATATTCAGGAAAGCAGTTTATTATTTTTCAAAAGTTTGGTATTGCTGTTATGGATTTTTGAGCACATAAGGCAATATCATGGAGGCGTTTTAGCACCTCACAGCCCCGTTCGTGCCCGAGCTCTGGTTATGGTCTCTGCAGCATTTCCTTCTCCTCCCAGTGGGTTTCCTCAGGGTTCTTGAGTTTCCTCCCACAAAAACAAGTCAGTAGGTAAACTGGCCAAGATCAGTTACCTCTAGGTGTGAATGAGTGTGTGTGCTTGGGGCTCTGCGATGGACTATCATCCCATCCATGGTGTATTCCTGACTCCCGCCTATTGTTCTCGAGATAAGGTACGCATCCACCGTGTCCCTGACCATTATAAAGTGGTCAGTGAAGTGTGTGTGAGGTAATATAATTGGGCCTTTTTCATATTACACTGATAAAGATTCATATCTGCCAATATATGTGCATCTTCCAATACTTGATAATGACATCCACACAGTAACCCAAAATGTCAGGTGGTCTGGGAAAACCAATCATGTCACTGTGGCAGAATTCTGAATTCTAGGTCAAATTTCACACAGTTACCTTACACAAAATATCAGAAGCATGATAGTGACATGTGCAATAGATATATTGTCAGTAAACATACCACACATTCACAGCATCCATCACTGGATGTATTGGAATTGGAAAATGTGTCAAACATTAACCCTCAGATTGAATATGATTTATGGGAAAAACTATCAACATGTTGATTTTATTTATCAGGTACACACATCTGATTGGCATTTAAGTTCATAAAGACTGTGTGTGAGAATGATTTGTTTCTAGTTCAGAGCTTACGGTGAGCATGCAAAGCTTGTACTTCTTTTACTATAACGCCAACTACTTTGAACAAAGTTCACACTACAAACTTTGGAGGCAGTTACATTAGTGATCTTTAACATTTGAACTGAATACCCAGTGATACAGTGAACCTCAGTCAAGGGTAACAGGTTTATTACAGGTTGGATGATTTTGAAAGACTTGTTTTATTGTCTTTGGTATCTAATAAAGTGCTAAAGTGCTAAAGGCTTGCCTAGACCGTCAAATAAAATGCAGTGCCAATAAGCGGCAATATAAATGAACTTGGTTTACTTTTATTAACAAGGAAAACCAGTCTGTTGATTTTTAATGCAATTATTTAATCTAGAACAAAAAGAGAGGTTTTTAATCTAGGGGAAAAAATGTCATTGTAATTTTGAGAAAGGCACAAAATTACTTTTTACGCTAATGTAGTTAGAAAGCAATTCAATAAAAGGTGATAAATGTGTGTACCTGTCCTATCTTCTGAAACGCCTCAATAATGTTAAACCAGGCGAGCACGGGGCCTTTGTCATCTGTAGATCCACGTCCATAAAGTTTTCCTGCATGGGAGGAAGTATTTAATGTCACAGCATATTTAAAGCAATGAAGAATGTAAAACCACTTAAATATTTGCAGCATGTTTTTTTAATGCCTTGCCCAATCAAAGAAATTCTCTCTTTATAAAAAAAAAAAAAAAAAAAAAAAAAAAAAAAAAAAACACCCACGTACAAAGTTTTATTCTACAGCACTGTTAAATTCTCTATTCTGATTGGTCAGAAAGTGTTGCTTAATATTGTATAAAAGAACTATGGCAATAGTTCTGGCTGCAAAACATCACATGACAGGTTTGTATAAATGAGCTCGATCTAATACATTTGTTTCTATAGTAACAATTCATTCACTAAGTATTGTATGGCAGATGCTCCACATAAACAGATTTTTTTTTAAAGGCATGTGAAATTGCTGATGTGGTGAAGTTTTCTGTGAAAAGACGGAAAAGGCTTCAGGACGTTCCACAACATTAGATGTAGCAATAAATGGATAAAATGTACCATGTGTCCTTCTTTACTAAATAGACAAAGTAACCGTTGACAAATCACTGTAGTACAAGAGGAATAAAAACATTGGGCTGCACTGTTATATAAAAACATTCAACTTCAGTGTAGTAACAGTAACTGTGTAAACAAACAGCAAATCTAATAACTGAAAAAACAATAAGCCTATTGTGCAATTTTACAGCCGTCACGAGATACGTTTTCTCACTATGATCACAAGAGTAAAGGGGAAACGATTGCGACGGGTTTATTAGTCCGCAGTCAGCAGAAGACAGACGCGTCACAAGACAACTGACTCCCAATAGGAAGTAAAATAAAATGTCTAGTCAGGGTCACTTTTGGATTTTCATTAGCTCATCAGCAGAAATTTCCAGCTCCACAGCCACTTATTACTGTTAATGCAAAGTCCTGACCTAACATTTTAGTGACCTTAAAATGTCTCAAAAACTTACTTGGATTTTCCGTTTTTCAAAGCTTTAAAATCCTGGATTCTTTCAAATATAAAGTATGGCTATTGTCCAGATTAAAACACACACAAACATACCTAAAAAAAAATTGAATATCGTGGAAAAGTTCATTTTCTTCCATAATTTAATTCAAAAAGTGGAACTTTCATATAATCTAGATTCATTACACAAAGTAAAATACTTCAAACCTTTTTTTTGTTTGTTTTAATTTTGGTAATTATGGCTTACAGCATGAAAGTTCCACTTTTTTAATTAAATTATGGTGAAAATTTTCTACTTTTCCACGACGTTCTAATTTTTTGAGATGCACCTGTGTATGTGCTTTACATCAAGGTTCTAAAGTTATTTACTGAATTAGTTAACCGTAACAAACCATAAACTTCAGCTTTGTAATGTTAACACATGTATGAATTGACAATCGTTTAAATGTTGAAGAAATAGACCTGCAATTACTCATTTATTGAATATTTGACTAAAATAAGTTTATATAAATTAGCAATAAATAAATAAAATCACAGCAGGTTCCTAAATGATAACTTTCTGAACTAAATATTAAGACTCGCTTTTAGCCTCAAGTATGAAATATGTTCATCAACGTAAACATTTGGGGCAGTGGTAGTGCTGTGGTTAAGCTGTTGGACTACTGATCGGAAGGCCACAAGTTCAAGTCTTGAGTGAAAATTCAGCTCTGCATACCGTCTCGCTCCACCAGAGTGAAAGGCTCAGAGTCCCAACCATCCTCAATATGCGCAGGCTGGACATCCAGGTGTCCATAGATACACACAGTCTTCTTGCCTGGGTCTGAGCCTAGACTGCCCAGGATTATAGGAGGAAGAGGAATCTCTTCACCACCTGGCAGCTAAGACAACCACAAACAGGAGGACCATGAGTGTGTCAAAACCCACCAGAAACTTAAAAGAATTTTTAGTTTCCTTTTTTAAAAAAAAAAAAAAAAAAAAATCTGTACTGTTTTGATCACAGATAATAAAAGTAGGGAGTCATTCATCCACAGTACACCAAATCTACAGATCTCTCCAAATTTGAACATGCAAAACAATTTCCCTCAAGCAGGAACAGAAACCCCACCTTCTGTTTTCCAATGTCTACCAACTCTGCCGTGCCTCCCAGCCTCTCTAGGTCTTTCACTGCCATCTCCATCATTTTCTTGATCTCTCCACGTTTCTCAGCCCAGGCTGAGACACTCTGCACGGCCACCCACTCAGCCAGGCGCTGCGTTACACAAAACCACTTGTAGTTAAAAGAGACAGGTTCAGTAAATGGAAACAAATAATATTTGCATGAAAACTGCACTCAGCCTTCAAGAAACCTATTTTGCCTTGGACCATTTTCCATGCCCCCGGGTATAAATATGAGTTTGCACATATGGTAAATAGTATGCAGAGAATTAACAAGTATGATTAACTATTTTGGGAGTTTGCCAGTTTGTATTCAGGTCTGAATGCATAACCTGTATAACCAGTGCACTTATGAAATCTTTCAATCAGCTACAATATGTTAGCACCCCCCTACCTCAACAAACCCCTTGAGATTTGCGTTCCCTCACACAACCTGTGATCAGAATCTGTCACTATCCTAAAAAAAAAAAAAAGGCTAAAGACCCACCTCTTCCGTGAATACGTAACTAACACCTAATTTGCCCCCCCCCCCCCCTTATATATTTAAAACTAAATAAATAAAATTTTAAATAAAAGCTTTCTGCACTTACACTGGCTTTTACACCTCTACTCTGCACACTATGCTTCTCTAGAACGCAATTAAAATCTTGTATAGTAGCACTACTTGTATTGTTCTCCGCTTTATATATATAGCTTTGCTTGTATTTCGTCTAGGGATGTGGCTGTGAGGAAAATTTTCCCACTGGTTAATTGAGATGTGACAACACCGATAAGACAGGCATCACTGGGGAGCGGGGCAGGGCAGGGTGAAGCAGGCTTTTGGAATGCCCGTGCAGCCTGCCATTCCACATTCACTTTCGAAATTAGTGTCAATTCTGGGGCAGCAGTTGCTTGATTGGTGGAGTCATTATTATTCTTAATGAAAACCACAACAACTACAGAACAGTAAAATGACAACACTCGCTTATATTAAACACAGAACTTTTGAAACCAAATCTTCTGCCATCGTCTTGTCAGTCAGCTCGCCTCACTCTCACTCATGCTAAATAAAATCTGACTCCTGCTGATCTGTGCTGAGACTCGGACTCACTCGGCTCATGCCGAATCGAGCAGACGCGTTCGGTTTTTAATCGTAGCGTCCTTACTCTAACTGCTAATGATTTTTATTACTAAAAGGCTAAAAGACGTTGGGGGCGGTGATGCAGTGGGAAAGTGATGCAATCTGTGTGCGTCCAAACGCCATGCAACACCGGTAACACCGTCTATCGCAGAAAGCCCAATTTCCTCATCTGTAAGTCACTTTGGATAGTGGAAAATGTAAACATGCAGTATATCTTATCTAAAACATTATAATGTAATGTCACTTATCCCTATAAAATGGATACAAGTACTATAAAGGGACTAAAATGAAAATTCAAATAAAAAGATACAAGAAACACACACAAAAAAAACTGATTAAAATGGAACAATTAAACAAGTACTATTCTTCATTTTGTTTCTTTAATAACACGAATTAAAGAAGAGCACTAGCTCAATTAAACTAGATTCAGTCCCTAAAGCAGATGGATTTGATGCACACATTAATCTCCATGCATCACTTATATTCAGTAATCAGTAGACTTCGTGGGAACTTTTAAAGAGAGAATAGACTGTAATGTTTACCTGAATGTATTCATCCTGGTGTTCGTCCACATATTTGAAGAGGGCTGGAAGGTAAGACATTGTGCTGTAATGTTGCAGTCTTGATGCAGGAACGCCAAGTGATTCTCCTTTAAAGTACAAAGACTTTGTATCACAGAATCGGACTTTATAACTGCTGACAACGCCACCTCTTTATCAAAGCTGCTGGGTTAAAAGTTTGCACTATAAGTTCACATTAGTTCACAGAAGGTTGTTAATATCTGGTATCACTGCTGATAAAAAAAATAAATTAATTAAAAAAATAAAAAATAAATAAATAAACAATATTACAGAAACAGTATCAGCTACTGGAGAAATATAGCCCATTCTTTACAAGAATTATTTTAAGTTGAAGATTTATCAATCTATGTGATAATTCGCTGCCATGGTTTATTTGTCTGTTCCATTTAATTTTCCTTAAAGTGTTATTTACCGTATTTAGGCACCCCCCCCCCTTTTTTTTTTAGCTTTGTAGTAGATTATCTCAAATAAAACTTATAAATCACAAAAAAAAAATAGATATATAGACTTTTGCACAAAGTCCGGGAACGACAATTACTCATTAATCATCCAAAGAGTTATCATCAACACTAGAAATACAACACAGCAATACTGGCATAAAGTTGGTTTGACGTTGGATGTTGGTAGGTCCCTCAATCTGCGATTATATCTGCGAATATATCTGCGAATATCGAACGTCCAACTTCAAACCAACTTTATTCCAGTCACAGCAATCAAAACTTGACCAGACTACCCAACAATATATTGGTACAATGTTACAAGGAATTAATGCTACAGTAAACAACGGCACGTACCATTTGTATCCAAATAGAAACATAACATTAAAACTATTTCATAGAGAAATAATTATTCAATTACAATCAATTAGACTAAATTAAAGCGTGTATAAACAAGCGTATTACCAGAACAAACCACTCCTTCCAACTCTCAATCTGAAGAAATGAGTATGCTTTTTTTCCCCCTCGTCTTTGCATTTCCGCTTTATCAGCGCTCCAAAGACAGCCAATCAAATCTCGCCATTCCTGTTTAGTTGAAATTGACACTTTCGTGGACCAATTAGATTTCGTCTGAAGACCACTGGCTATCATATCACATGATAAGCGAAACCGATAGTGTTTAAATCAGCAACAACTGCGAGAAAGTCATACGACCGTTTTGTGAAGGACATAATCAATGATGACTTTAATTACGTTATTATTTTCTTAATCAAACATTTAGTAATAAATTATAGTTTTTAAAGCTCGCAAGTTATATGCGGCTACACTTCACAAATAAAAGAGGTGTTTTTGACTTTTAATTTGTTCTCCCAGTTCTAGAAACCCATCTGTCCGTGATGAAAAGCACTCGGAGCTAAGTATGTACCGCTGCAGCCCGGAGACCTCCGAGTGGGAGGTGCTTACGCGGCAAGTAGGCGGGACTTCGTGAAAATCCAGGAAGTAGCGACAACTAGTGACAAACACCTGCTGTGTCTGAAACCGCTCACTCGTTCACTATTACCTATATAGCAAATGGCATTTGAGTCCACTATATGGGGAAGAAGTGAAGGAAAATGAGTCAGAGAGGACTCTGTCGCGGATATTATTGTTATTGTATCGTAAAACAGTATAGTTCATTTTCTCACTGTTCATTTGTTACGTTTATTGTATTAGTTGATAACGAGAACAAAAACTGCTTGCCATGTAATAATTGTCTAATATTAAATATTAATTTTAAAATTCATCAATATCAAGATGGAAACAAACTTAAAACGAGGTATAACTGCACTCAGTGAGGTGAATGTGTAACAACATTATAACCAACAGTTTCTTTATTGCTTTTAGGTGAACTATTCCTTCACAACAAAATCTACTACACAAAGACTGCAAGTGATGACCGCTTTCAAAACACAGCTTCATGAAGCATTCGAAACCTTTACGAATCTTTTGTTTCGAATCAGTGGTTCGGCTCGTGTATCAAATGGGACAAGTCATGTGATTTCAGGAAACGAAATTCGTGACGTCATTACTGTTTCGAAAGTTCCATGGTTCGCTGCCAGGGGGTGTTGATCTCCAGGTGAACCAATGAACCAGTGTTTAATACATAATTTGAACTGTTCTCCGGTCAGTTTTATTATGTAGGTTTATAAAACTGAAATGATTCAATAGTGTTTGTACTGATCCATGGTCAGTGTTCGCCTCAGGATACCTTGTTAATCATCTGACTGGAAATCCCACCAGATTTCCTGATAAAAATAAAAACAAAAGACATGTTGAGTTATTATGTAAGTGAGAGAGAGTTTTGGACAGTTTTGCATTTATTAATCTTCATTTTTCATGACCAAAATAACATATAGTTATTCACAATGAATAACTATAATTATTTACTAAGAGCCTTAGGTTACAAACCCAAGCTCATGTAGTTGTCAGACAGATGTTAAAAACTCAACACACGTAAAAAAAATAAAATAAATAAAAATACACAACAATTTAAAACCCCCTCAATTTTCAAATGGGTCTTACAACGATGTGGACAGGCACATTTCACCCAGGATTCGAACCCAGGACAGCAAGAACTCTAGCTGCTCCCTCACACCCGATCTTGTTGGATACAAACAACATGCAGGTTATAATTCGTCAAGGCTTGTCTGAATCATTGTATCAAGGTTGTTTCAGATCAATACCTACAAGTGACCACTAGGTGTCACCGTGGAGACATTGTCGGTTGTCGGATTGTTCAAAGCCTCGACACAATACAGCACATTTGCTTCAATTGCTTCAGTGTTCCACGAAGCCTCGCTTTGCCCTCGCTTTTTTCCACCTCTGGGGAAAAAAAAAAACCCGACAGCTTAGTTTACATGACAGACACTACAGTAACCAATCAAAGTCCTCTGGAGGTTTGTACAGCCCACTTGGCGCTAAAGTCCCACCCATTTGGAGCTGGCTCCGCCCTCTGTTTATACCGGTCTCAGAGTACACACAGCCTGATGTCTAAAGTCACTGAAGGTGGTTCCCTTTTAAAGGATTCTTTGACTATGACTCAGAAATGTATTCCACATTCCAATAGTTTTCAAGGGTACAACTGATGTATCGTTCATGATTGAGAGTATCTCCCAATTCTCAGACCGGTGCAGATAATTGTAAGAAATGGCAAATATGAAAAATGCTATACAATTTATATTAAAATGCAAGTTGCACAGCTTGAATCCTATGGACATGTTATTTCTAAAACAGGGTATTTGCAAGTATACTGTTGTTAGGTTTGATACTTTTTAGGACTATATGCTAAATCTGCCAAATATAAAACATGTGTCTATGTATATTCTACTGGAAGAGAGAAACATACAGAATTATTTCTGAAAGAATATTTGTAAACTTTGAAAAGTCCATGTAGATATAAGACAATTTAATGGTTATTAATAAGACCATTTCAAATAATAAGACTTTTATTTAGTACCAGCATACTTGTAGGGTGCTTCTCAATACTCTAATTGATGATTCCTCGCTCCTCCATCCTCCGACCCGGAAATTGATCGACGTCCAGCATCTTGAAGGACATCTCTATTCTCGAATTACACCACGAGGTGGCAAGGAACGAGGAGTGGGGAAGCTTCCAGAGGAGCTAGGAGCAAGGATACATGTGTATCCTATGTGGAAGTGTTTCTTGTCGAAAAACCTGACACACGCATAAATTCCCCTCCTCCTTTACATCTGCCACAATCTCAAACAAAAAGTCATTTGATGATGTGATGGAATTTTGTGTGAAATATAATTAAATAATAATAATAATAATAATAATAATAATAATAATAATAATAATAATACAATGAGTATTGTAATGAATTGATCCTTGCATGTTTGAATATGCAAAGCTGCACAAAAGATGCAATAATTTATGTATTGTTCATTAATTCATTGTTGAATATCACAGACATTTCACATACTGTCAGTGCATTTTGCTTTATTAAGAATGATATTAACTAAGCTCAAACAACATAACAGCACATCAGATACAATTCCTCTCTCCTTGCATCTCATCCTTGAATCCTTCCTTAGCATCCTAAGGGGTGGAGGTAAGATGCAAGGAAAGGAAGCAAGGGAAGGAAATGAGGTGGCACAAATAAGAAATAAGAAATAAGAAGCACCCTTAGACAGTTTTCTTCTGGTCCTGGTCAGGGTCGTAGTGGATACTGCTCCTGGATGAGAATTTAGAGTATCCAATCAACATAAGAGTTTGTTTTTGGGAGGTGGAAGGAAACCCAATCACCACAATGTGCCACCATGCTGCCCAGGGCCTGCATACACTCTAGTAAAATATATCACGGGTAAACTGCATTTAAATTAAAATCAATACATTTATAGATAATGGTTGCTAAAACGTTTGCTAAAAATAATAGTGGCTTTATTAATCAATCAACACCAGATCAATACTGACACCCAACAGTGAGAAAGAACCTTCAAAGAACAGTTCTACTGAGACACAACCTGTCCAGACTGCAGCCTAGATTTGCGGTCCTGCTACTGAAAGCTTTTGCTTGTATACTTATAATTAGTTAAATTCCATACTTTTAGTGGAATTAGAACAAGCTCAATATACATATAAATAATATTTTTAATGCATAGGTTGTAACAAAAGCTACCTAGCAGTTATAATGGTACACAAAGCACACTACTGCCCCCTGGAGGTTTAAAAAACAAACTTGTTGAAATGCAGCTGTCTGGTTTGTTTTCTTTACACGATGTCCAAAGAATTCAGATCCATTCTGAATTAATAACCCTTTTAACCTGTGGATATTAAACAATTTTTTTACCCAAGTATAATTTTATCATGATAAAGAATGAAAAAGATAAAATGTAAGTTAAATATACAATACAGTTTACAAGACGAAACTATAGTTTACAATATGAGCAAACATGAGTGAATACACAGTGCTTTAAAATGAAAGAAGAAAGCTATGCAAATGCTACATTTAAATAAAATAATACTACATCTTATGTGACCTTCATTAAAAGATACTAATTTAAAATAAATGAAATCGCTTAAAAACAAGAGACTGTATACATGAGTCAATTACAAGTTCCATATGGCTTTGGATTAAAAGTCCATTCATGACATATAAAGCAAGAGGCACAAATAGTCCTTTAAGTACTGGATTAATCAGAGGGGTCCAGAAAAGTGTCCAGAATCATAAGTGAATTCAATTTTTGATAAATTGATCCTGGTTTTTAAAACAATAATTAGCTGTAGCTCCTATTTAGCTGGAATAAAATCGTCTAGACACACCGGCCCTTTGTGGAGGAGTTTGGAGACCACTTGGATAACCAAATACTGATAACATTACTTCAGCACAGTAGGCAGTGAGAGGAGAAAAAACAAAAACTATTTATATAAACATTTTAATTGGCCATTCGTGGTATCATTAGATGAATCTTCTATTATCAGAAAGATTATTTTTCAGTCATTTCTTCACTTTTTTGCTGCTGGTTCACTCTGAGCCTGAGGTGTAAAATAAATAGAAAATTATAGAAAATATTCACTAATATTCAAAGTCACTTGGTATATAAAAGCACTCCGTGACCTTGTGGGGCGGCTGTGGTTCAGGTGGTAGAGCGGGTCGTCCACTGATCGTAGGGTTGGCGGTTCGATTCCAGGCCCACGTGACTCCACATACCGAAGTGTCCTTGGGCAAGACACTGAACCCCAAGTTGCTCCCAATGGCAAGTTAGCGCCTAGCATGGCAGCTCTGCTACCATTGGTGTGTGTGAATGTGTGAGTGTGTGTGAATGGGTGAATGAGAACCAGTGTTTGGATAAAAGTGCGCCATTTTACCATTTACCTTGTGCCTGCTCTTGCAGTAATGTAGTCAAGCCAAAGTGCTTCTTCCAGAATCATACAAGAATCCCATAATTCACTCTTTTATATTATTCCACTTTCCAGATAGCGATCTTTCCATCCTGGCCAGCAGCACCGCTAAGGATGTAGCGATCCTCGGCTGAACACAGAGTCTGAACAACATCCGAATGAGCCAGCAGCTCCTTCTCCACTAGGAGGCGCTCAGTGTCCACCACGTAGATCTTTCCACGAGCTTTTCCCCCACTGCTACTGTAGCCTCCTACCCAGATCTGATCGAGAGACAGGAGAGAAAAGCTTTCATATTCCATAACTTTAGTCCTTTTGCACAATGATCTAGTAATTATTAATGAAATCATTTAAAACTGTTTTATTGCTTCAGCAAGCACTTTATCCTGGTCAGGGTCACTGTGGATCCGCAACATGTGGGTATGAGGTGCAAATACACCCTGGATAGATCTCCATTACATTACATGGCACCATGCACACACCATGCACACACATTCACACACTCATTCATACCTAGGGACAATTTAAGAAGATCAAAATTTGCATGAGTATTTTTAAGAGTTCCCTGATGTGTAAAGGTCAGGATAATGATTTTCTCATTTGTAGGTCGCTTTGGATAAAAGTGTCTGCTAAATGAATAAATGTAAATAATCAGCAAAGGAAGCGTTATTATCCACTTGATCGAGCATTAGTTCCCCAGTTGGAGATCTAATGCATGGGATCCACCTGGAGGTGCTAGACGTTTCCCGACTTTATCACCGTGCTCAAAGAAATGCCGCCTACTTTGTATAAGCTGTCTACTAATCACAGCTGTCCTTAGTAGATCATGTTCCACCTACATCTATGTTGTTAAATCGCTTGCAGTAGCAGGAAAGAGTCGTTGAGAACGGTCCAATGACACGAGGTCAAAAAATATAAAACCAATATTGATTCACTAACAACAAAAGTGGGAGTGTCTGAAGCGCAATGAGCTGCGACTCCGAGGACAATCTGAAGCAAGCTAATTAGAGCACAGCCTCAAGTCACCTGCTTTTCAGAGGTTTAAAGACCTACACACACACTCATTTGGCCGGTGTCCTATCATTTCATCCTACCAGTCAGATTGTCCTACCAGGGCTTACTGCACATGTGCACATCAATACTGCATCATTTTTGTCACGCTGAACAACACGCCCATAATCTTGTACTACTTGTGTGTGGACTTCATGAAAGGTAACTTTTTTCCCCATTTCTGTTTATTTTTTACTAATTGCACATGGATTTGCACTACCTATTTATTTTATATTGGTAGGACAATATGACAGGGTATTTTGCACGGTCAAATCATCCTGCCACTGCCTAATAAGAATCTTTGGCAAAGTTACACTGAATTATTTTACGTAGTCACAGACGTGAAGCAGAAACCCGCAGTAGGATTTTTCGATGTGTTAGGATGGATCGATAGATATAGCTATAATTTTGCTCTACGGTACGAAATTCTGACAAGGTAGGAAAAAATCGAGAGCACCGGCACCCTGCACACAAATGAACAAAATACAATTTTGATTTAAAACAAACAAATAAACAAATCTAACATGGCTACCAGGTGAATAGTACGACTAAATAATTTGATTTCTTAATTATTTTGAAAAATATATTTAACTTGTGTCTAACATGTTTAAGTAGCCTTCTTCTCTGGATAACTTGAAGGGGGCGGCGCCCCCTATTGGACAGCCACCACTGTTGGGTGTTCAAAAACATTTCTGGCAGTGTGTAGACAAATGTAGAGCGCACTCAGTCTAAACTGATGATAATGATGATGATGATGATGATGATGATGATGATGGTGGTGGTGTGTGTGAGAATATAGTATGCATTTTGCATAAGTGCTTTTTTTTCACCTGGTTTTTGACTCTGATCATGCATTTGACACTGGTACAGTCAGGCAGCTGGATCCTCTGGAAGGGCTTCTCCAGGTCAGCGAGGTGCCACACACACAGCTCACCTGCGTCTATGCAGCCAGTCCACATCAGGGCCCTCTGCAAAATGAGATCAGCTTAGCACATGCCGGTATACGCATGTAATACACAAGTTCAAAATTCAGAACATATATATATTTTTTTGTAGTGGTTACGTTATTTAAACTAAGACTTGTGCAATTTGGGTGGATGTTTGGTGCATATGCCCCACAGCTGGAAACAATCACCAAAGACTCAGTGATAACAGTCCATAAACAGTGAAGCATCTTCCTGACTGACTTGTTAGGGTGGAAATGGAGATGTTGTAATGCGTGATGTGCGACTGACTAATTTCTACTCAGCATGTTGCCAAAATCCATGACTGTTACTGAATATTTAGTAACCGATTTGTCCGACAGTCTTGATTAATTTTCTGTAACAGCTCTGAGAGTAATGCCATCTGTAAGGCAAATCACAGGTTTATATTAATGTACTCGTTCTAATATATTTTTTTTTATTTATAATAACTTACACAGGGACTTATTTTGGATGCTGCACATAAGCTAAGATTTAAAAAAGCATTGTTTTCAGTAAAGTGAAGTTTTCAGTAAGGAGATTTATGGAAGGAGTCTCCAGTGTCAGCACTGGACGAAAGTCTTCAGGATGGAGGACTTTGCAGTGTTTTTGTCTTAATAATTGGTGAGGAAATTACTGTTTACAGTTGCTATAATGTACTGCAAGTAATATTAATTGTTAAAAATCTATGTCATCATCCTTTCTTTAATCTTTCCTTAATTAATATTTAAAAAAAACGCAACTGAGGAATCAATCACTTTGGGGATATGATGTTATAGGAAAATAATCTAGTTTATCTAGGTATTCTTTAGAGTGGCATCAGGAACTCTGCATCGAGTCAGGCCACATTACATCACAGTGTCATGAATTATAGCACGTCCCATTCTTTATTTCTTATATCTTCCATTCATTATTCATCATATTTTTGTTAGCTATTAAACTGGATGCCAACTATGTTAAACTTGTTCAAAAATAGAACATCTGTGGTACAGTACAATTTAGAAATAAACAGCTACAATAACTGAGTGATTATTCATGATTTAGCATAGACCATGGTAGTTGTTTTTCAAGATACCTAGCTTTAGCATAAGCCATCATTCACAAGACATATCGTTAACTGACGTGGCATACTCCTTTCCCTTCTGAATTTATTTTGTTGTTTTGTACCGGTGTAGTCAAAATACTACATTGGTACATTTTTACTTGCAGTAAGTTACACAATTCTTTAGCACAATCATTACAGCGCAAAGAGGGAAAAAAATTAATAAATTGGGGGGGGGGGGAATTGGGGGGGGGGACCAGACCACAGCTCTGCAGTAACTGCATCACAACTCAACAACATGTGATATGCGAAGGTAATTCCATCATCATACTAAGAATAATGATGCATTCAAATTTCATGACTGGCTGACAGTTTGCAGTATTTGTAATAGTTTCCATTAACATTTGTTAACCATTATTGCAAAAAAAGGTCCCTGTCATTATGACTCACACTGCCTTACCCAGCAGGCAGGAAGTGGTGTAAACAGTGTGTTCAGAGAGGAGCAGGTCAGCAGGGTGTAGGTTTGTAGGAAGGAGGACAAGAAAATGTCTAGTATTATTTACCTCGTTAAAGACCAAGAAGCTGCTGTAGGAACATGGTGAGCCCCTGAGGTGATCAGGAAGCGATATCCTGCGATGCACTGAGCCGGTCCGCCGAACCTCCATCACACAGTCCCGCGCACCTGAAAAAAAAACCCACCAAAAACATACACCATTGGCTATGAATTCTGGCATGGCAGAAACAGCGACATTATGTGATGATTGGCTATGTGAGCAATATCGAAAGTATACAGTCAACTGCCCCTTTATGAAAATGAACAAAATAAACATTTAAAATGAGTAATAAATGCAAATAGTGATATTTTGAAGTTAAACAAATGAGGTGCTATACAGCTTGTAAGGGGAAAAAAAGGACAAAGGTGATTTGTTTATTTCAAAAAAGCAGTAGCGAGGCACATGTACAAAGCACCTTGCATTTAGATTGAACCCTGAACATCTAAAACTTTTAAAATATATACATCTTAAACAGGAATGAACACCTGTGAAACATTTGCTATGCTTTTGGTGGAGACGGTCCTTTTTATCGTGCTTCTATTCCCGTACTACAGTATGTCCTTCCTGGCACAAGCGTGAATTATGCCATACATGAGAACCTCTTTTTGTTTCTATGATGATTAGGGGGTTTTTCTGTCATTTGTCAGCCTTACTGTGGAAGACTCGAGACCAAAGCTCACCCCTTGTAATTCCTTACAAGTTTTGACCATAATTTCAAAGTAATAAAAGTAATAAACCTACTTACAGCACCATAGTTTTCCACTGTGGATCTGAATGGACTGCAGTCTGTCACAGTTGAGACTGATGTCACGTTTCACCTGCAGCGTGGCCACGTCCCAAATGATTACCGTGCCCTCTGCACTGCACGAGTACGCCAGCAAGTGGCTACAACACAGACATTGTGGAATAAAATACATAGAACAACGTAATCCCATTTTTGGGATATTTATTCATTTTACATGCTTAAGAATACTGTAAAAATGTAATATGAGAAAGCCTAAAAAGATCGAAAGTTTCATGTTAAAACTGCTTCAAGCTTTGCCAAAAGGTGTTTTTTAGAACCACATGAATCAAACGTAGAAGAAGGCCAAAACAATCTCAGACCTCCTGAAGTGGTTTGCGCAATCAGATTTAAATCTGTGAAATTACTTTTTTTTTTTTTTTTTTTTTTAAAGGTGTTTGACGTGCAGGTGTCTGAAATGTAAAAAGTCCTCTAAGGCTCTGAACAGAGTCCGAGTCATGTCTGAACTGAATGTTTGTACAGGACACTGCTTTCTGAGGTGCGTTCATCGGGCCAATTGTGAAGTCAGCATACATGCACTTTGCATACGTCTGTCTGACATAGCCTATAACAACTGACATTGTATAACACAGTGGAGAAAAGGAGTTGTTTGTGAACAACAGTTATTTGTAATTATTTCCAAAGATTCATTTTTATTTCTAGTGAGAACTGGCTGATGTTCTCTATATTTTCTCTAATAGTACTTTATAACTTCTCTTCTTTAGGATTTATGACCCTTACCATACGTCATTAACCCGACATAGTATACATGCGATGCTAAGTCATGCAAGTAAGACTCATGTTCATGTCATTAAACCAACCAAAAATGGTGGAAATTATATCAAGGTCATGGGTCAGAGTGCAAGTGCAAGTGCCCAGCATGCAATCTGTTTTAAATTACACATAGGTACATGTCTGTATCACAGAATTCTGATACTCAAGACACATGAAAAAACAAGGTGTGAATCTGGTTTAATTCTATTATACACAGCCAAGGTGCATTGTGTCACATTCCAGGCCTTTTCGCACTAGACCCTGCTAATTAGCATTTTGTTGGTGTGTATATAAGGCTTGGTTTTGTTTTCTGATGGAAGCTGCAGTTTGAAAAATCAGGGATGTAAATCAATAACACATTATTTAAAAAATAAAGTCATATTTAATAAAGACTAGTGGTTAATAAATGAGTTCCCTGCTCAGATGAGTCAGGAATGGTTTCTACTGACTTTTTTGGTTGTTATTGTTATAGCACAATAATGTCTGCCATGCGACAGTAGAACAAGATGGACTAGTCTTAGTTACGTGACTGAAAAGCATTTATGGAGACTGTGTGCGATGTGCTGTTTTGGTAAGTTACTTGTATTTGTCAGGTCTTTCTTCCAGTGTGAAACCGGTGATCTCTGCGCGGTGCTCGGTTAGCTGTTTATTGCAGGACATGCTGTTTGGGTTGATTATATAAATGATCGAGTCCTGAGATCCAATCCACAACTGCTGCTGGTCCACTGCCAGCATGCAATTCTAAACAGCCAAAACAAGAGTGGGTTAAGAACAACAAAGTACTGAGCTGCTGAACTTGCTGGACATATGAATTTATTGCATTTCTTTAGATCTATTTTGTGGCTAACTGTTGCATTTTAAAATGGAGCAAGACACTGAAAATATCAATAGAATTAGACCAATCTGGTCACAGGAACCTAAACATGATGACGACTCAAATATTTCACTTTGCTTCAGTCTTGGAATGATACATACATAAAGACATACTGAGAATCAGCAGCATTGCAACATGGATATACTATTGCATCACCTTAAGTGAATACTTAGAATTTCCCCACAACATAGTCAATCTTGAGCTAAAGTTGCATGATTCATGGCCACAACTTAATTCATGGCCATAACATAATTTCTAGGCAAAAATATGTACAATGCCAAGAGAAAATCATCATAACCCATTACAGCCTGAAATCAAAAAATTATTTTTTTGTTCCAGCTTTATTTACACATTCTGCCTTACAACATTCAAGTAACGTAAAAATACAACAGTTCGGGGGGAAAAAAGAAAAAGAAAGACTAATTGTGGTCTAATACAGCTGGCAGAAGTTAGATTTCATTTCCAGGGTGTAATGTGACAAAAGGTAAGGATTTTGATCGGGTACGCGGATTTTCTATAGGCACTGTAATATTAAGTCAAGTCCTCAATATAATAATTTGTAGGCATGCCTTCCTAAAAAATAACCACCAGGTCAGCTCAGAGGCTCTGCAACAAACTGAACATAGAGAGAGTTAACTGAATCCTGCAGGAGGCAGTGAAGGCTGTGAGCTACTAAGCAGATTTACAACATGCAAAATCAAGCCTATTAATCTATTCACACATTTTGTATGGATTATTTATGCTTTCGTTTTCAAGCTTATTCTACATGAATGCAGTGCAGCATATGACCGTGTATTTAATTAATTCGCAAACGCTAAGAAACAAGTGGGGAAGTCCCTTACAAGGCGGGAGGTCCCCACTTGAATGCAGTTCTGCTGCAGGGACCAGCTGGCTGCGTCAAACACCACCACCTTCCCCTCACGCAGAGCACACCAGAGTTTTGGGTAACCACCGCCGTCCGAGGATGCTGCGCCCAGCTGTCCTAAAATAAAGTAGTCACAGTCAAATTGTTAAAAGTGTGGCGGGCGGTTAAAACACATGGAACATTCCCTGACTTTAATAGTGTTGTTTTCATGCGAGAGTTGAGGTGGAAATTGAAAGCACTTGTTGGATGACTGCCAAGAGAATGAATGAATGAAAGCTTTGAGATTGTTTTGTGTACTTGAAATACAGCCTGTATGTTGATCTAATGCAATTACAGTCAAATGAGCAAATCAGTCCGTCACAGACCAAAGGCTATATGTAATGATCTTTTAAGTGAGTATCTTACTAAGTGAGTTTTAAACCTTTTCTGCTGTGTGCTTGATAAAAGGAACTCTATAGATCTTTATTTAAAGTAGATATTGATTTATCATTACAGCAACGTAAACAGACTTTCCACTGAACTTAGGAAAAATAAAACCAGCTGCATTTACTTCCTTTTTTTTTTTTTTCTTTGGTGTTGATATTATCTACCCAAAACATTAACATGGTCAGAATAATAATATATAAAAATAAAAGTTCCATTTAAAACTAGCAGCTTGCGAAAACTCAAGAGAGCTGTACACCAAACCATACACCAAAATGTAATTGTGAAGCTGCTTCCTTTCTAACATGCTTAAGGGGTTAGACCAAATTTAATTTTGGCAAGAATTGCAGCTTGTCACAAAAATTAGACCACATGCAGCTTGGGTTTAGTTTAAATCATTTAGATTCCAGCATATGATTCATAGATTGTGGAAAACGAAATAGAGGTTATCAAAGGAAAGCTTTATAGCTGTAGTCACTCAACTTAAAAATCATGTAGCTTTTTACTAGCAAATCCACTTCAAGGTTTTAAATGAGAGGTTACGGTTTTAATTACAGGTTAAAGTTTAAAAAATATTTATATATATTCGACCAGCAAATCCAATAATTTCACCCTAGTTGGGGCAGTCCACCTCAAGCGAGAACACCCATCATAAATGTAATGTTTGCACATATACAAACTGCCCTAGTAAGATTCCTGACTGAAAACCTGCGTCACTATTTCTGGATTGTAACCAGTCTGGAACATTTAAGACACTATATTTTACACGAAGAGCTCTCTTGCTGCGTGTATGTATGATGAATCAGCCTGCTGCAAGGCAAGTCACAGGTTTACATTCATGTGTTTGTTCTCATACATTACAGTTTCTGTAAACACTCATTCAAAGGGACTTGTGTGATGGATGCTCAACATACTCGAAGCCTAATAAACAAATAAAACATTGTGCTTTATAATCATTGATCTGGTGAAGCTTTCTTTAAAGAGACATTTAACATTTATGGAAGGAGTCTCCAGTGTAACTTCAGAAAGTTTTATACCATGGGAAAGTCTTCAGGAGAGTGGAGTTTACGCTTTCTGGGTAATGTGACAAGCTGCTATACTGTAAGCGATAACAGGAACTAGTTTCGCGGACATTCCACAACATTACTGTTAATGTCTATAAAATGTGACAAAAATGTCAGATGTGTTGCCCATTAATGAATTGAAAATTTGTAATCGTCAGCAAATTGCTGTGAGACCAGAGGAATAACACACTTCAGGACATGCTGTTATAGGGGAATAATCAACTTTGGGGACATAACAGTAACTGCTACACATCAGGCCACCTCTCACCACCCAGTTGCTTATTATTTACCTATAACAATACAGTATGCTCGGTCATGTTTTATTCCTTAATTATCAACTTTCTTTAGATCTTTAGACCTTGTCGTCATATTTCCAAAGCCTTTGTATCACACTGTGCTACAGTCCATGCACATATAAACACACACAGAGGAGAAAAGGCTAAAAAAAAAAAAAAAATTAATAAAGAAACACAGTAGCTCTTTGGAAGAATCAGTTTCACTTTGTAGTCTGATACCTTTTGGGAGCAAAACGCCACTGGCTGTTTCACAAGAAACTATGAAACTGGAGCATTATACATCATAGCAGAATGCACTGGGTTACTTTAGACAGAAACTAAGAAGGTGTTTCCATCATGCTCATCACGTCACTCATCACGTCACACGATCAGCACTAAAACAGGTCTTGCCTGGTCCGCATAGCTCAGGTTTCCTTCATTCGCAGTGTTGTGTTTTCAGACTTGTCTAACCTGGAGTATAGAGCAGGATGTCCACAGCTTGAGGAGACATCAAGTCCAGACAAGGGTTGATCTTATGCTTCAGGGTCTCAGATGTTGTTTTTGGCACCATCATCGGTACTAGTAAAAAACACCAATCGGTAAAAACTCTGTTTTGCTTAAGGTGGAATTTTAAGCCCAATATAATACTAATGATTAAGAAAGTGATGTCTGGTCATGATATTAAGATGTGAGGGCTAAAATCTGATATCTATCAATAGTTTCACAGTGAAAGCATCAGGACTGAGCAATGCATTACATCACAAGATCTCAATGGCATAATAAAAATAATCATAATAATGAGAAGACAAACTATTACACACACTTAAATTGAGATAGGCAGCTGCATTCCTGATTTGTACATATAAGGGTTTCAAGTCTGTAATGCTTACTGGCGTTATGCCACATTTTCTCCAAATACCAAGCCGGGTGTACAGAAAACCCTTTTGTTCAAATGGGGGGAAAAAACAAACACTGAACTTAAGGCTTTGTTGTCGGTCCTTTTGTGTGATTTGTACTTTGAACAGTGTATGTAGTCTATTTGCTTTCAGCACTTGATAGAGTAGGATCACCAAAAATGAAAATTTATACCGATGTCTTTTTATGTTTGTAAGACAAGTAGGGGCTTAATTCTGCTAGCCTACAACAGATAAAATACTTGTACATATGAACAACAGGAAGTGATCCTAGACAAATCTAGCTCTCCAAATGGTTCACTTAACTAATCGAAGATGTTGCCTTGTGAAACGTTTTCTTTAAGAGTATATGAGGTGAAATTTGAATTTGGGAGCATCTTATCGTGTCATGACTATGATTATAAATGATATCTAAATGGCTTGGAATTACAAACCTTCTCGTTTCATCGTGTCGAAGTAGGCCAATTTAGAAGCAGCGTAAATAGCTTTCTGAGACTGGAGGCATCTGACCACAGCATCCATCAGCAGGGCGTTTGTCAGAGCCTGCTGTATGTACTGAGGGTCCTAGAGAGCGGGAACAGAGTCCACAAAGTCTCAACATACCATACATCAGAATTCATTACTGTCAACTAATGTCATGTAAATTCCTCTAATCGTGGCATGTTTTTATGAAAATATGATTCACCCTGTTTTGCAGTTCCTACAGTACACAGACATGAATGAGAAGGCAAGATAAAAGTAACGTAACTATAACAATAGTAACCATTAAAACCTTTTTGTCCCCAGTGTAGGGGAATCACTGGGCTGAAAATGCATCAACTAAGGACAAGAGGTGCAAACTTCAGAGAAAGGGTTTGTGGTTACTTAAATTGGGCTTTTGTTAAAACAACAATTAGGTCCAACAGTGCACAAAATGACATCATCATCATCCCTTATGTGGCAGAGTGTCAGAAAAGCTCAGGGGGATCTTCAGCAAACATTGTGTTCTGGTGTATTTCCAATCTAATAACACTCAGACAAAAACAAAAACTTGCACATCTGAAAAGTCCAGACACCAAAACAGAAACAGAGCACCATAATGAATGCAGTGTTGTAAGGAGATGTGTGCAGATGTGCACACTGGTGACACAAAACAACAAATTCGAAATCGCATGTGACAGCACAGGTCAGGACACAGCGGTCTACCTTCATCTGAACGAAAAGGGGCAATCCTTCGAGAACTACACACTTCTTCTGAAGACAGCTAGTTTAAAAAGAGAAATAGAAGCCATGTGTGTCAAACTGGAATGATTTCTAACCGGAGGGTGACATCTGAGACGCTATCAATCAATCATCTACTTACAATGCCGTCATGACATGTTTACTCCAGCACACCATTTAAAACATCCAGGATATGATGTCCTGTTAGTCTCATGACATCACAGACATGTTTAAGTAACAGGGAGTTTTACTGCATTGTGGAAAAGTGCCCAGTCCCCAAGACTTACTACAACACAAGTACAACACCTGAGGTGTGTTCGCATTATTAATAAGGCTGATAGATTTAGATGATGTCATAAACCATTATATTACATGTAACCTGCGGTAATATATTTTATATGTGTGTTTGTGTGTGTGTGTGTGTGTGTGTGTGTGTATTCATATATTCTCATATACCACAGCACTGTTGAATTTTTAAATGTAATTGGTCTGTGTTCAAAGCAAATCACAGGTATATTTATGTTAGTTATTGTTTCTATGGTAACAGCTAATTCACAGGGACATGTAAGGCAGACACTACACATACCATGAATGTAATAATAAACATATTCAAATGTTTGTTATGCGACAAAGCATATACATCTAATTGTTTATATGGCAAAGTTTTCTCTAAGGACAGGACATGTTTATTTAACAGTATGGAAGGAGTCTCCAGTGCTAGTGCTTTGTAACAGTCAAAGATAAAGCTGAAACTTTTAGTTTTTCCACAATAGGAAAGTCTAAGGATGGAAGATACTGTGCTTTGCAGTTTCTTGCTAACAAGCTGCATTTTGTCTTATTAAATTCAAGAGATGGTTTTTCAGTTTATCACTGCTATAACGCAAGTAAAGACACAAACTAGATTGCCTCACCGACATTCCACAATATTAAATGCACCTATAAATGGTAAAATATTGTAATCAATGTGAAATTGCTGTACTATAAAACGAATAAAAAAACTTTGTGACATGCTGTTATAGTCATGTTTACTTATTCTTTGTTTATTCCTCAAAACTCTCTGACGCCCTGGTAGGCAGCGCTAAGACTAACAGAAATTATACAAAGAATTCAGCAGAATCACATCATGAACCACACCTTGTGTTCATCTGCCAGTTTCCTTCCTGCCCACAACTCCTTGATCATTAAGTGCCACAGATCACACTCGGATTTCAGATTAGCCTCGAACGTCTCCCTCCGCAGACTGGTCTTGATCTTCAAAGAGGGGATCCTCAGAAGTAGTAAAGGAGCTGAGGATATCTTCACTTCCTGAATGAAAGAAATGGACAAAAGACCTTCTGAACAAAGACCGGTGAAAAGGTCTCGGGTTAAAGGCAGGATTTCAGCTCATTATCATCACGGGATGCAAGAATAGCACAAGTACATTACATAAATAAAAGCTTACAGCGCTTTATTTCCATTATATAAGGAATAGTGTGCATGTGAGAAGACAGCCTCACCTCTATGTCTCTAAACTTGGTGATCTCTACATAACCTGGGCGTCCCTCTGTGAGCAGAAACAGTCGGCGCTGAGTCATGGCGATCTTGCCCACACCATGGCTGGTCTTCACAGACGAGGAGAGCTTGTACACCTGCTCATTAGCCTCCAGGTGGTCAAGCACGGCCACGGGCAAATCCACATCCTGTGCTTCAGCCTCTGTCTCTTTCCAGATGGTGTAGAAGAAGCGGAAAACCTCTGGGTCCACCTGCTTCTGTTGACCTGTACGGGGTGGGAGGGCACAGAGGCGCTGTTGAAACTGGGATGGTCTAAGATTGGGATTGTTTCTAGATAGACTGCATTTGTTATAATGGACCATAAAAAGAATCGAATGTAATAGATAAATAAGATGTTGTGGTAAACACTTAGGAGTCAACAGCACTGTTTATGTCACACACCTATTTGACAGGTATATAAGAACTCCTCCCATAAACTGCTTGTTTCTGTTAATTTCCTTATTAATTCCTTATTAGTTTCCTTATTGCAGGATAGGTGGCTTAGTGGTTAGCACGTTCGCCTCACACCTCCAGGGTCGGGGGTTCGATTCCCACCGTGGCTCTGTGTGTGCGGAGTTTGCATGTTCTCCCCGTGCTGCGGGGAGTTTCCTCCGGGTACTCCGGTTTCCTCCCCCAGTCCAAAGACATGCATGGTAGGCTGATTGGCGTGTCCAAAACTGTCCGTAGTGTATGAATGAGTGTGTGTGATTGTGTGCCCTGCGATGGATTGGCACCCTGTCCAGGGTGTACCCCGCCTTGTGCCCCATGCTCCCTGGGATAGGCTCCAGGTTCCCCGTGACCCTGAAGGAAGGATAAGCGGTATAGAAGATGGATGGATGGATGCACAATATAAGGGTGAGCTGATGAGTGATGGTGGTATAAGGGCATATTAGACTCGGGTGTCCATAAAATGTATCTTCAAAAACATATTCTATGTAACACTATCGGTGCAATGTTACATATAAAACAACAATTTCCTGGCTATCACCGAGTAACTAACTACATCTATTTCAGTTTCCTCATATGTGTATTAGCGCTTTCCCTGTAATATCAGTCCAGCACACAATGTTACAATACCATACATTACATCCCACGCAGACACGATAAGAGCACTGTGGAAACTGTGTAGTGAAGCTCCACAGACAATAATGGGGAAACTGTGATTAGTATATCATTGTTAGATTATATTATATATATATATATATATATATATATATATATATATATATATATATATATTAGATAGATAGATAGATATAGATGTAGTTACTTAATGATAGCCAAGAACTTTGGATATTTATTTATTTATTTAAAACACAAAGCCATTCTTAAAACATGCAGCAATCAATAATGAGTTTGGCTTCAACCATAAAAGAAAGAATCAATACAAGACCTTATCAACACCGCCTCAAACTCATTCCACTAACTTTGCAGGCTGCATAACAAAGCTAAGGCAGATTTTTTTTCAGCTAAAATAAAAAACAATCATTAAACAGCGGCATGCCAGGATGACCTCCTAAAGAGCTGAGCATGGAGAGTAAAAGCTTGGAGTTAAATAGCCAACAGGGTTATAGATTAAAGCAAACAGTTAAGTTTAACGGCTTAAAGCGGATCCGGCAATAAATGAATAATACATGACACACACTGGCAAGCGCACTCGCTCGCACACGCACACACACACAAACAGACACACACAGGACCTTTAGATGCAGTGTGTTAACGGGTGCAGCGCGAGCTAAGCTTACCATCTGGTGAGGAATCAAGGTAAAAAACAGACTGGGCTGAGACCTTCGCTGTGGACTCCATACCTGGCAAACCACATCCACGCTCATTAGTCTATACCGGCACAGGGTATTCAGGGGCAGTACATACAACATGATTGGCACCCCTTAAAAAAACTACAGGAGAAACTATTTACTTTTGCTCTTACAAACGAGTTTAGTGCCTGTATTATTTATTTAGAGAAAGTGAGATGGAAAATGATCATTACAACCCATATTTTTCAATCATTCTCTGTACTCGGGAACCTTGCTGACTCTGACCAAATATTAAAATCGTCATTCCAGTAATTAACCCCTTTGTTATCCATCGCCATTGTGAAAACCAAAGAGCTATCAGATATTTTTGTCTAAAGTCTGGTAGTCTCTGCCACGATGTTGAGACTTGGCCTGAAATGAATCTTTCAAATCAGATAATGAACACCAACAAACATGCACCAAAAATCAATCAAAAGCCTTGGGATCTGAACCCTACTTGTACAGCATCCACATGCACAGCCTTAAGATTATAAGGAAATTTTAAAATAAATAAATAAATAAATAAATAAAATGAAAAACATTTGTTGGGTGAAGTGGTCCAAATCCCTCTACAACAGTTTCCACACTTGCTGGACATTAAAGAGCGTCTCAGGGAGAGTTTCATCCAAAAAGGTGCCAATATTTATGGAGCTGACTAAAAGCAACTCATTACTGTTAACTTAAGTTTGTAAGGATGGGGAGGTGGGCCAATCCCTGGTACAGCAATAACGATCAGATTTAAATGTACTACAAAACCGGGTTGTGTTTCCTTGCATTTCGTAACCAATCATCTCACACAAAGGAATCTCCAGGTTTACCTGAACCCGTTTCACGTTCTTAGGCTTTATTATTTCATGTAGACACCACTTTTCAAAATGACAGCTTTCTGTATTTCTCTTTAGCGGAGATGAATATCAATGGTTAATCAGTGACAAATGTTGAAGGCAAAGGAGACTCTCCTTCACTCGTTTATCTGTCCATTTAAATTAGCACGTGAGGAAATGAGAAAAGTAAAAATATTTTCCTCAATTCCCTGCTTCTGATCTTCTGTCCTACGTCTGTGCTCTCAGATCTGATCTCACTCTCTCCTGAATGTAATCACTCACCTACAGTGAGAGCCTGAAACAGTCGCTGGATGGTGCCCAGGTCTTTGATGATGCCGGACTCCTGCACACGGCGCACAAAGTCGTCCGAAAACATGTGTGTGCGCGGGAGCTCAAACTTCTTCACTGAGCCGCCATCGGGGTAGTCGTCCTGGCTGCAGCTTTTCTTCACTCGGCTGATGAGGCGCTTCAGCTCCGGCCGCTCCTCAGCCACGTTGCGCTCTTCTTTCCTTAGCGAGTCTGCCAGAGTAGTCACCAGCTCCAGAGGGAAGATGTCCATATCTGTCCTGTGGAGACTCTGGAAGTCCATCAGAGCGTCCACCCGTTTTCCTGCCACAGAATTGATCAAGCCACGGAGGTAGTAGTAGCGAGCCAGCAGGGACGAGTCCTCGGGGGGCGCAGAGTTAATGGCCTTGCTGAGTTGACTGATGAGTTCTGAATAATAGTTCTGAACATAGTGATAGGCGAGAGGAGGAGGGAATTCTGGGAGTTTGAATGTTTTGACTGGCTTTAGGGGAATCTTGAAAGCTGTAAATATTGATAGAAATAAAGAGTAGAAACTATTTACACATTTCAAACAAAGTCCAGTGCAAAGGTTTGTGTATACACACACAACAAAATTACGACAAAGAATGTAAATTATAGAAACAAGTGTTCCTTCATTAACCATAAGTAACAAAAATGGTCATTGTATGTTAAGATATTAATGGTGAAAAAAATAATAAAACCATGTGATATAAACACCCCTTTGAACATTAGCTTCAATATACTGTATTTGTTCTCCAGATATTTTTATGTTTACTTTTATGTTTATAAATAACAAGCACATGATAAAATTACTTATGTATTAAAAATGTCCCATTCAAAGTTACAGAACGCAGACCTGGCTTCAACAGGGATCCCTTGTCAGATTTCTGGAAGGACAGCTGACGCACAGGCACCATCAGAGATAAGTCCTCTACCAGGTTGGGCAGACTCATACCCAGCCTCTTACGCAACTGGTAATCCGGCTGTTTGCATGTCATATTGGGCCTCCGTAGAGACTCCGGCATGGTCCTCAGCCTAAAAGGCAGAGATCTCTTACAATATATATACACACACACACACACACACAGTGTTATAGTTACAGTACAGCAAACTGAAACACTTCAGAACCAGCTCGCTTCTTTGGGGTGTGTTGTTAAACTGCGAGCAGGTTTAGCTGTCCAAAGTGGCTAACGTAAACACAAACTTGAGTGTGTAAATACATGCAGTGCAACTTTAAATATATAAGCAGGATAGAAGTGCGACTTTATAGGCTGGCAGCCAATATGTGCGGGTGGAAGCAAAATGATGACAAATTCACAAGATAATTATCCAATTATAATGACTAGGACGATATTTATTACCATCAACCTCAATGTATCCTATTAAATAAGGATTTGAAGACAAATTAAAGTGAGCAACAACACTTAAGAACTATTAAGAATACTGTAATTAAGCAATTTACCTGCCAACTTCTGACCGAGTATTTATCTTCATTTGTGCGAAAGCATCCATCTTCCTATTTAAACAATCTTTTAGTAAAGAATGGAACATGTGTGTATCTAAGACCTGCATAAACAAAAAGACAAGCACGTGTTTATTCATTTTTATAGGTACAATGACACTAACGAGCATGTGAACGTGTATAAGTGTTTGTGATTATGGCAGGTGTGAATGTTTAATTGCTATACCTTTTTGTAAAATGGCTGGTCTGCTTGTTCCTGGGCCCTGAAAAACTCCTCACTGTTGAATACTCGATGCTCGAAGTTTAGGTGGTCATGAACCTCTCTAATCAATGTGGAAGAGAGAAAAAGCACTCAGAAATCTTTATGACAACAAATCATAAAATGTCTCGCTATCAGCCGGAAACAGATGCCTGGAGGAAATCTGCCACCCTGATTAAACAAATAAGCAGGGAAGTCAGGATTCTTTCGTTATTAGCCTGCACACACACTACATGGTCTGAAGAATGCAAGAAATTATTACAGCTTTGTAAAACCTGACCTGAAGATGTTGACAATGAGCTCGAGGCTGATATTTAGGATTTCAGAGTTGAGTTTGTGCTGCCATTGGCGCCTGCGAGTCCGCATGTCAGTTACATCCATGCTGCTGCCATGACAGCACAACTCCAGGTCATAGTGAATCTGCAGCCCCTCCACACTGTACAGACACACACAACTCATTCCGTTCAGTATGATGCATGCTTATTGAATTAGTGTTTTGATGTGACTTTCTGGTTAGTCCCTTTGCAAAAAAATTACACCTTTGGTATATACTTGTGCAAAAAAAAAAATTCAAAATGGAAATAGGATTTTTCTTTTTTTCATTAAACTATGCCACAAAGATTCAGTTGTAAGTTTGATGATGATGAATTGCAATGCAGACTGTTGTTATTAATGACAATTTTGCACAAATGTGAATGCTTTTCAAGGCTAGAAATGCAGCCTCTTTCAGTTGGTGTGTGTGTGTGTGTGTATATATTATTTGAAACAATATTAAAAACTAGTAATGAGAACAGAGGCTAGGCGCCTTACCGTCTCTTAAAACACTCTCTGGCAGCCACTGGCACATCTGGCAAGTCTGCAGCACATGATGAGGTCACTGTTCCTTCATCGATATCGATTAGGATCAGGTCATCTGTCTCCTGATGGGGAAAAAGGTGCAACTTCACGCTCAAATACTCAAGTTTGTGTCATATTAATAATCCTTCCAAACCAAGGTTCATGTATATACAATAAATACCATGGGAAAGACTTTATGATGGACGGTTTTGTGCTTTGCAGCTTTTTGTTAAGATGTATAGCTAATTGTTAAGATGTATAACAAATACAAGCCGCATTTGTTTTCGCCTTAATTACTTCAAGAGACAGAGGAAAAAAAAAAAAAAAGAAAGGCTGGTGCTGCCATAAGGTAATTGAGAACACGAACTAATGTGCTTTGCAGATGTTCTCAAAAATTACGTGTAACAACATATGGATAAAAAGTATGACGTGTTTCTTTGCTTCATGTCGGATTACACCACCACATCATGGATTATTTTCCTATAACAGCACACCCCCAAATGTTATACTCTTTATTTGTTGCATTTCAGTACCAAGGACTACCACACACACACTACAAGCAGATCCAAGCCTAATATGGCCTTCCTTACCGCAGCCACACCCTCAAGGTGCTGGACATGGCAGCCCATGAGGTAGGCAGTGGGAGCCATGAGGAAGTCCAGCATCTGGCGGGAAAGGACAGGAACATAAGGGTGTTGCCAGCGCAGGGGGTGGATGAACAGAATAAAGCACTCAGCCACCAGCGTGAGCCTGGACCAGTTCGAGGAGCACAACACAACCCGCTGCTCCGTCAAGATACTGCAGATCACCTACAGACACATGCTGAACTCTTAGTATATGGAATCCATAACAACAATTCAGCTAGTTTCCACTTATTGGTAATTGTCACACCATGTCATACCCATACCCTTATTGGTAATTGTTACACCCATGTCATACCCATACCCATGTCACACCCCTCTTCATCTCCCTCCACTAGCTTCCTGTAGCCGCCCGCATCAAATTCAAGGCCTTGATGCTCACATACAAGACCTTGTCTGGAACAGCACCCTCCTACCTCAACTCTCTCCTGAAGGCTCATGTTCCCTCACGCAATCTGCGATCGATTAGCGACTGACGCTTAGTAGTTCCTACTCAGCGGGGCTCAAGGTCCCTTTCAAGAACCTTCAAACTAACTGTTCCTCAGTGGTGGAATGAACTTCCAACCTCAATCCGGACTGCAGAATCTCTCACCATCTTCAAAAAACAGCTAAAGACCCTCCTCTTCCGTGAACACCTAACCAACTCATAAAAAAAATAAAATAAAATTAAAAATAAAAAAATTGCAATTTCACCTCTACTCTGCGCACTTTGCTTCTTCTGGAACTCAGTTAATGGATCTTGTACTGTTGCACTACTTGTATTGTTCTTTGCTTGATATATCGCTTTGCTTGTATTTTCTCATTTGTAAGTCGCTTTGGATAAAAGCGTCTGCTAAATGAATACATGTAAATGTAATTGGTGATGCATCAATATCTTAGAGCTAATCAGCCATCAAGTATGCCTATAGAATTCATTACACACATTACATTTTCAGCACTTTCATTAAATAAAATTATAATTTTTTTTTTGTTTGTTTTTTTAAATCCCATTAACATTTTATGTTGTGACAGACCTGTAAGATCTGCTCGGGTCGAAAGCACAGAAAGGGTAGATGGAGGTCCAGGTCCACAGCAGGACGGTCCATGTCTTGTCTAGGTGGAAGAATGATCTGCAGGGGTTTTAGGTTAAATGCCTATAAAGGAAAAAAAAAAAAAAGAGAAAGATGTGTAGGTGGGAGAGTTTTGGTCCAAATGTAACGATCAGGGTCACATACAGTGATGTGAAAAGTATTGGCCCCATCCTGATTTCTTCTTTTTTGTGTGTGTACATCTCATACTAAATTGTTTCAGAAATGAAAACTAAATCCAAGACAAAACAAAGGCAATCTGAGTAAACACAAAATATAGTTTTTAAATGATAATCTTATTTATTGAAGCAAAAAAAGTTATCCAAAACCAACCGAGTTTAGTAAGTTATTAATTCCCCAAATCTATGAAACTTCATTCATAATGGGGTTCAGCTGGACTAGAGGCAACCAGGCCTGATTACTGCAGACCATGTTATATCAAATCAACACTTAAATAGAACTTTTTCAACAGCATGAAGTTGGCTAAAAGGTCTTACCCAGTAAAACATATGCCAAAGTTGAAAGAAATTCCAGAAATGATGGGGAAGAATGTGATTGAGATACATCAGTCTAGAAAAGGCTACAAAGCTATTTCAAAGGCTCTGGGACTCCAAAGATTCACAATAAGAGTCATTATCTCCAAATGGAAAAAAAAACTCAGCACTGTAGTGAACCTTCCCAGAAGTGGCTAACCTTCCAACCTTCTTCCAAGAACACAGCAATGACTCATCCAGCAAGTCACTAAAAGAGCCAAGGACAACATCAAAAAACCTACAGGCCTCTCTTGCATCAATAAAGGTCACTATTCATGACTCCACTATCAGAAAGACACTGGGCAAAAATGGAATCCATGGAATATCTGCAAGGTGAAAACTACTGCTAACCAAGAAGAACATTAAGGCTCGACTGAATTTTGCCAAAACACAGCATGATGATCCTTAAACCTTTTGAGAGAATGTTCTGTGGATTGATGAGTCGAAAGTGGAACCATTTAGAAGACATGAGTCCTGTTACATCTGGCATAAACCAAACAGAGGAATTCCACAAAAAGAACACCATACCTACGGTCAAGCATGGTGGTGGAAGTGTGATGGTGTGGGGATGCTTTGCTGCTTCAGGGCCTGGGCAACTTGCAATAATTAAGAGGAAACATGAATTCTGCTCTCTAGCAGAAAATCCTAAAGGAGAATGTCTGGTCTTCAGTCCATAAGTTGAAACTCAAGAGCAACTGGATTTTGCAGCAAGACCTCAACTTTGTACCATCCATCCATCCATTTTCCATACCACTTATATAAAACATTTATTATTTGGTTATTATTGTCAAATAAAATGTTTTACAGTGTTATTAAAGTTTGCATAGATAACTTGTATATCTATTGTAAATGTATTGAAAGGGTCATAGCTACTTAAAAAAAAAACAACCGAACATACAAAATTGCGATTTCTAAACACTTAAATTTTATAAAAAGTAAAGACATCATGAAACGATGGATTGTCTTGTTTCGGGAAGGAAACGACATGCAGTTTTGTGATGGAACTACGGTGGATCCAGGGGACAGGGCTTTTCAAGTGGATCCGAGAAGGGGACAATAAAAAGTAAACAAACAATCATTCTATTATTCTTCACTGTTATTCTGTCCAAACTGTATCATTTTGGTGTCCCTGGTCTTCCCTAGGAAATAAATATTCACATCTGACAAGAACTAAAAACCAATTTTCAAATAATCTCACTAAAATAGCTCACCACTTGGAGCTGTCCTGGTGGTGGGATGGGCACCAGTGCCAGTTTGGCTGAGAATTCCTTCACCTGTTCCTCGAACTCAGCCATCCGGCAATTCTTCAGCTGGACCAGGAACCTGAGAGTGTTTACAAAAGACACTGGATGGAAGTTCTCCAAAAATAATTCTAGCAGCTTTAATGCATTATTAGTGGTGGCACAGGGACTCACGAGGACAGGCAGTCTCTGAGAGCATTGTAGTAAGGGTATTTGGAAATGAGGCAGATGGCATAGGCTGTGAACAGCTTTGGTGGTTTGGATAAATAGTGGCCATTTCTGTACGTAATAGTGTCCACCGGTACCTAAAACATAAAAAATACTGCATTTAATAATACTAGTTTATTCTAATTAATTATTTTATATCTTTTCTTTCCACATAGTATGACATGCTTGTATATACAGTCATGTAAAAAAAGCAACACACCCCATGGAAACTGTTGGCTTTTATAACATATATTGGACAAGCAAACATTTGATCCTCTTTGAAACCGTGCCTATTAATAAAGTTAATAGAGTGTATCAAAGGACACATAAAATTGAAATTTTGTAGTCATTTTCACAATTTAAATATACAAAAAACAGATCAGTCACATGGAAAAAGTAAGTACATCTCAACATCTATCACACCTTAAAATCCATCACGTTAGAATCAGGTGCTCAAGATTGGGTTCCAGTAAGTAGAACCTGCTTATGGAGTGAAGGTGGAACCTGTCTTATATATACCCCTCTCATATCTAGTGTGTGGTGTTCCCTTTGCTATTGAAGTGTGTGATGTCATCATGCCAAGATCTAAAGAGTTCTGTAAGGCCTTCAGAAAAAAGGTTGTGGATGCCTGTGAGTCTGGTAAGGGATTTAAAAAGATCTCCAAATTATTTGAAATACATTGTTCCACTGTAAGGATAAATAATCTACAAAAGGTACAGATTTCAAACGACTGCCAATTTGTCCAGCACTGGCCGTCCCAGCAAATTCAGGCCAAGAGCAGACCGTCTGATATAAAAAGAAATCTTCAAGAACCCCAAAATTTCATCACACGCTAGTAAGTCTTGCAACTGTTGGTGTCAAAGTGCATGCTTCTACAATCAGAAAGAGATTCACAAATTAGTCACAAATTTGACCTGCATGGGAGGCGTGCCAGGAAAAAGCCTTTGCAAAACTACAGTTCACCAATGAGCATGTAAGCAAAGACCAGGCCTTTTGGAATAATGTGCTCTGGTCAGACGAATCAAAGATAGAGTTGTTTGGCCACAGTAACAGCAGACATGTTTGGTGCAGGCCAAAGACAACTTCTCAGGAGAAGCACCTCATACCAACTGTGAAGCACGGTGGTGGAAATGTTATGGTTTAGGGTTGCTTCGCTGCCTTAGGGACTGGACAGCTTGCATTCACTGATTAAACTATGGATTCTGTATGAGGTCAAAGAGTGCTTGAAGATTATGTCTGAAAGTTGAACCGAAAGTGGACCTTTCGGCTCAAAAAGAAGAAATGGAGGGTTATGGAATGGCCTAAAGAATAGTCAAAAAAATTTTAATCCCATTTATTTTGGGGGGGGGGAGGGGTGGTTGAAATGGGCAGTACATGCAAGAAAACCCTCAACCATCTTGCAACTGAAAGAATATTGCATGAAAGAGTGGTCAAAAATTCCAGCAAGCCTGGTGGACAATTATGCAAAAACACAGACAATAAGTTTTTTTCTGCTAAAGGAGGCAATACTAGCTTCTGAGGCCAAGGGTGTACTTACTTTTTCCACAGAAGAATACATCACATCTATTGATATTTCTGTTGAATAAATGATTGAAAAAGCTAATTTTCCTTGTGTTTTTGTTCAAGTACATCAACTTTATTGATAGGCTTTATTTCAAAGAGGATCAAATGTTTGCTTGTCCAATTATGTCAACAAAGCCAACAATTTCCATGGGGGGTACTTATTTTTTCACACAACTGTAAATATGCACAAGACACATTGTGCATGTGATCTCACCTGTATTTGTTTGTAATACTGAACCACCACTCCATGTGTCTGGTTCCCAAAGACATCCGTGAAAACCAGGAAGTGATAAGAGTCCTCTTGACTCTCAGTGACGACGCTCAACCCACCTAACCAATAAGAGAGAAGCGAGATACTGTTATCACCCTTAATAGTGCTAAAATATTCTTCTGATGTATGTGAGCAGGTTCAGAGAGCTTCACCTGGGAAACAGAGCTGGGGCAGGGCAATAAGGTCGATGTCTTTAGGCACACTCTGATCTGTCGTGGTTTTGGTCCCATTGCTGGAGGACACAGAAGGGCTCTCTTTTTTCTTTTTTAAGAACGAGCGTCTTCTCTGCACCCGACTGAAGGCTGGGGCATACCCTTCACCATCGATTGTTTTCTCCTTAGTCACAAATGGTGGGGCATGGACCTGCAACACCTCAGCCTCCAACAGCAGCTCTTTCTCTTTAACATCCTGCAGCCAAGACTGAGAAAATGATCATTTGTTATTACTTGTGACCTGTAATTGTCTATCCATTTATGCCTTGGTAACAATGTAGAGTTCAGTGTGATAGTTTGCATCCCCCTTGGTTTCTGGGTGATAAAATGAAACCCATACCTTTATTTTACTATTTTCAATTATTATGTTTATTAAACAGAACATGGCCGAACATGACCTAAATATTACAGCAGTTGAGTCAAGATTGTGCCCCTGACAAGCTCTAGATAATTCATGTGAATATGCTTCATTGAGGTATGCAATGACTCAAACTCTTAAGCAACAGTGGTAAAACAAATATAAAATATATTCTGATAAAGTGTTTACCAATATCATTACTTGTTATTTGTGATAATGTCGGAACATCTGTAAAACCTGGCTCACATTTAAAAGTCTTCATAGTAAGGACATGCAAACTTCTACACGCAACTGTACAGAATCGCATTACCACGCATAACTCCTTCAGACGATCACTGGACGCTCCTACAACCACACAAGCTTCCAGCAGTCCCAGTGGGATGTTATTCGCCATCAGAAGGAGCAAATCCACGCCTCTTCTGATCACATGCACAGTCTATGTGATAACCCTTCCTCCACTCTCACAATAATCCCGCTTGACAGTGTTCAGGCCACTTGGTGTAGCTTCACAAAGCAAAAGGGGAAAAAGGATGAATATTGATCATACTACTTGTGTCAGGAAGTAACTAGCACAGTGACATTGTGGTCAGCAGCATGCTTCATAGATACATGACCGCAACACCACTAAGACAAGTAGGAGGTTCTGGTCGCATAAAAATGACAAAATATGGCGTACAATTGATGAATCATTTTTTTTTTTTTTTTTTTTTTAAATAGCAAAAATCAACAATCAACATGATAAAAAAAAACTCCTGTAATAAACAGTTATACTCTTCTCATTTTATACAGTGCCTCCAGATATAAATCTAAAAAAAAAAAAAAAAAAAAAAAAAATGCTTAATTGAAAAGTATTGACCCTCTTTCTTTTAACAGTCCAAATAAGGACCAGTACTTCATTTTCTTGAGCACTCACAATAAATATGTTAAACAAGGTACACGTGTTAATTTCAAATCCACACAAGTATAGTTGTATATTTGATTGACTTTGGGAGGTCTCGCACCTAAAATGGCCGATCAGATCATTTCTTGCTGTCATGAGTACAGAGGAACTGCCTGTGAAGGTTCTAAAAAGATCAGCAAAGCTTTGAACCTTAATATGAGCACTGCAATATCGTTTATAACAAAGCAGAAGAAATTATGGCACAACCCTGACATTATGAATACTAAGTGCTTGGGCAAGAAGGGCAAGTGTCCAAGAGGCCAGCTATGACACTGAAAGAGTTACAGAGCTCACTGGCTGAAATAGGAGAACCTGTGTAGACCTCAACAATATCATCAGCTTTGCATAGATGTGACCTCTATGAGAGAGTGGCCAGAAAGAAGCCACTTCTGAGAAAGGTGTACACAAAGGCATGCCTGGAGTTTGCTAGAAGGCATGTGACAAAATCGGAGAGCTTTTGGAAGAAGATTTTCAGTAATTTGATCTAAAATCAAAGCATTATGTTTAGCGCAGGCCAAATACAGCCCAACACCTAGGAAACATAATTCCTCCCACCAGCGATGGCCGATCTAGCACCATGCCCTGGGGTTATTTTCAACAGGAGGAATTGGATATCTTGGTACCATCAAGGGCAACATGGATGGAGTCAAATTAGGCAGGCCAAATGATTGAGGACAACCTGTTCTAGCCAGCCAGATATCCGTGCCTACGTTGATAATTTATGACCCAACAGGACAATGAGGCAAAGCACAGGGCAAAAACTACAACTACAAAGGGGTGGTTTGGGGGGGCGGGGTTGTGTATTGGAATGGCTGAGTCAAAGCCAAGACCTAAATCCAAGTGAAAATCCATGGCTTGATCTGATAACTGCTGTTCGTCAACATTCTCCATCGAATTTTTGGTTATGGCCTCTGACGATTATGAAGACGTGTATAAGGTTTAGTCAAATTGGACAGAAACTTCCTCAGCACAGATAAGCTGACCGTAATCATCTTCAAGTACGCGTTCCATTTTTTAACAGTTAAAAAAATAACCACACATTTAAAATCCATCCCTGTATTATTCAGGGTGATAAAATGTATAATTTAGAGCAGTGTTTATAAAAGTCTGGTCTGTGATTTATTCTTTTTACAGCGGTGGAAATCACAACCCACCATTATTAAAGTGATTATATTTATTCGATAGTTTCACTGGTCATTTAGATCAAATTAGACCCTAAAGTTGTTCCTGGCCACAAAGAGTTTCAAACATTTTCTCCTGCAACTGTCGCCTCTGGCTTCCTCAGTAGGTACCTGGATTTCTGTAAAGCTGTGTTGTGACAAGGTCTATTGTTAAACACTATATAAATAAAATTTAACTGAATAACATACCTTGTAAACTCATTTTTGGTACTAAACTGAACCTTAAAGCTTTTGTATCTTTAAAGAATCCTCTCTCATTTCTATTCTGCATTAGGGGAAGGAAGGGATTCATATTTAAACATACACAGGTTCTGACGCCCGCTGAAACAGCTTGATGGATTCAGCTACCCGGAAAACAAACACAAAAGCTAGTGGCTCTCCACCCTTCCTCACTTCTAAAGGGAAAAAACATTCTCTCACTGACTGGAAAATTAAAGTAAGGAAGCGACATGTATTCAAAGGATTCAGTGAATGAACAGAGAACCTGATGTTAAAGCAGCCTCACCTTGGACTACTAAAACTCTAGACTAGGAGTATTACAAAATTTCACAAAATGATAACCTTATCTAAACATATCATGGTATAAACCAATCAATCAATCAATCACCATGGATGGGGTGCCAACCCATTGCAGGGCACAACTGCACACACTACAGACAATTTATAGATGCCAATCAGCCTACATTGCATGTCTTTCAATAAAAGTACCCGGAGGAAACCCCCAAAGCACTGAGAACATGCAAGCTCTGTGCACATGGGGCGGATGCTGGAATCGAACCCCCAACCCTGGAGGTGCAAGGCAAACATGCTAACCACTAAGCCACCATGCCCCCTGGATCCCTTAACTGTTCTTGTTTTTTTCTTAAAAATATCTTTTTTTTAAAAAATCTCTTACATGTGGTTAGCACGTTTGCCTCCCACCTCCAGGGTTTGGGGTGCAATTCCCGCCTCCACTGCGCATGCCCGGAGTTTGCATGTTCTCCTCGTGCTTCGGGGGTTTCCTCCCCCAGTCCAAAAGCATGCATTGAAATCTGATTGGTGTTTCCAAATTGTCCGTAGTGTGTGAATGGGTTTGCGATTGTGCCCTGCAATGGGTTGGTACCTTGTCCAGGGTGTCCCCCGCCTTGTGCCCCGAGTCCCCTAGGATAGGCTCCAGGCTCCCTGCAACCCTTTGTAGGATAAACAGTCCAGAAAATGGATGAATGGCTGTATGCAGCCAAACCAAGACAGCGGTTTTGTTTAGTTCTGGTTATTCATGTAATGTTCTTCTCTGCATTCGACAGCCGTTGCGTATGCTAAAATCATGAATATGCTGGAGGTAGGAACTTCAGAGGGAGTTCTGAGGGTGGGGCTGAGAAATATTTGTGCAACTAGACAGATCGAATGAATCAAATCAGTGAATCGTTTTATAGGGAAACTGACCCACTCTTGCAAGACAATGAGTTGACCTTGTAAATGCATACTGTAATCCCTTTACAGACAATACTTGACCCTAAACAGGATATAGTCATGCACACATCAAATGCAACGTGCATTTCTGAAATGTTTTCTGGTCTAAAAGTTCACTGAACAACTTAAAATGGAATAAAAGTCTCAGAAGTCGACATACACATGGGAATTTAACACCATCCATCCATCCATCTTCTACAGCTTACTCCTTTTCAGGGTCACGGGGAAACCTGGAGTCTATCCCAGGGAGCATGGGGCACAAGGCGGGGTACACCCTGGACAGGGTGCCAGTCCATCGCAGGGCACAATCACATATACACTCACACACCCATTCATACACTACGGACACTTTAGACACACCAATCAGCCTACCATGCATGACTTTGGACTGGGGGAGAAAACCGGAGTAAACCCCCTTTTAACACTTTTTGGAAAAATGTCTTCCAAAATGAGTCATGCTTAATTTATATTTATGGTATTTGGCAGATGCCCTTATCCAGAGTGACTTACATTTCTCTCATTTTATACACCTGAGCAGTTAAAAGGGACCAGCATTCCCTCACCATACTCTCTTTTACTTGCTATTGAAGTTAATGAGACAAAAAAAAAAAACCCGAAGCTTGTCATGTTACCGAGAAACTGCATTTATCATGTTGGAAAATGTCAACTTAATTGATCAGGTTAATTAATATAAATCTTGTAGTTGAACTACAGTCAGAGCCGGTTAAAGAAAATTAATTCACCAATTGGATTTGAGCATTTAATGTCGCTGTGGTATAAGCTACATCACTTCAATCTCTTAACATACAGGATATTTATTTTAATCAATCAGCTTAGGCATTCCTTTCTTATTAGTAGGTTCGAAGCACCACTGACTCATGATTATAGGCCGCTTTACTGGCAATTACTCATGTAGGAAATTTTTATGGTTACAAAATGCTTCTTCTATCCTTCTTCACCCAAAAGACCGAGATGAGCGTTTCTTCTCTGTCTGGTTGTTTGTTCACACGTAAGTGTGTTGTATAGATGAGCATAAAGATATCAACCTGTCAATCAAAAAGCCATGACATGGAGTCTTAATTCCAGATTCCTGGAATTTTTTTTTTTTTTTTGCATTCCCCCCCAACAATGATACTTAAACCTTAAATTATGTAGCAGTAATTGCTGAATAACTTACATGTACAATTATACATGCAAGTTATTATGTACATATATATTAAGTATATATGTACAATAAGTGGTAGAACCTTAAAGGCAACTCTGAGCTATTTAAATATTGTTTTGTCATCTTTTTAAAAGCTTCCAGGATTAACAAGCCACTGGTGACACTCAGTTTTCACCTTTTTATAGGCCACTTACTGTGTGAACCAATTGACTTTCTGGCACATTTATGGGTAGAAACTATTTTATCACACTTGTGCATGCTTGCAAATCTGCACTTACAACCTTTCCCTCCCTCCCTCTTTTTTTTCCCCCTTTCCATTATCTCCAACTCCCAAACTAACATCTGGTTTCCACTGACAAGGGAGGGGGAGAGAGAGAGAGAGAGAGAGAGAGAGAGAGAGAGAGAGAGAGAGAGAGAGACTGAACTTAGTGAAGTATGTGGATTGGGACGCAGCCATCGGTCTTAAGGCAGGGCATGTCTGAAGTAACGCGTGCTGGGATAGAAAGCATATTCATACCACTGGAAGAAGAAGAAGAAGAAGAAGAAGAAGAAGAGGGGCTTGTTCTGACAAGCAAGAAGTCGACATGAAATCTCGGGTTGTGTCAGCGTTTGAGTTTCTCCAGCTGGCGTTGTATTTCGAATAAAAAGTATGGACAAAAACTTCACAAACGCAAAAGAAAAATGCCAAATGTACCACTACAGCGACCTTCTCACACTGACCCTGTAATATAGCGTTAAAGTGACGAGGACGGGGAAAAAGACATTTTATATTGACCTTACAAATGTTTAAAACACACACACAGAGAGAGAGAGAGAGAGAGAGAGAGAGAGAGAGAGAGTCCGTGTCTTGTCAAGAAACAATGAAATAAATGAAAACACGCAAACCAACAAGAAAAACCCCTGAACATAAAACTGAAACACTAGCAGAACATGTGAATGGTTACAAATGTATACATAAACAAGGGAAATTCTACAACTACAGACATTCTCTCTCTTCTTTCTTTCTTTCTTTCTTTCACAAATACCACACATAAATACCGACCACAACACTTTAATCTCCACTACAACAAAACAAGCGTCAACAAACCTGAAGGAAATTGCTGCTTTTCCATGTGCCCGTCAATCACTATTAAAAATTCCCAATTTTAAAGCTTCCCCACATCCGGAATTAGTTTCTCAGGTGACAGCCCAACCTGTTCCAGGTAAATGTGGCAGCCCTACGTCATGCAACGCCAATTTCCCGTGTCACACACGCACACACACACATACACGTACACACTCACACACAACCGCTTACTAAATCAAAAGACTGTCCTGAGAAACACTTCCTGTCAGAAGGCGCGCGCCTGCCTCTCTGCGCTTTATAATATCAAGGCTGCGTCCCAAACCTCACACTGACACACTACTTACTTCCAACACAGCGCACACTACTTACTAGTAAAGGCTTCCGATTTCGACATACTATGTAGGACAATAGGATGCGGAATGAGACCAAGCCTGAAGGTCCCGAATCAAATCGCTTGACTTTTTTTCCCTTAAAAATGAAACTGGAATAAAGTTGGTTGGAGGTTCGATATTCGCAGATATGTGGAAATTAAGGGACCGTCTCTAAAGTTACATACGACATTGTTAAACACGATTCTAACTTCAATAGCATTTGAAGGAAATGACCTACAGTCATATAACCAACTGTGCAGTGTTCATCTAGGTGTCAGGTATGACGCACACCTCTTAGATTTTTGATATTTATTAAAATATCTATTAAATCATATGTAAATATTGCCATGTATTTCACTACAGGATAGGCTCATACACAAAATATACCATCATTTAAAGCTCAATAGCATTTGAAGGGAATGGTGTACAGTCACACAACCAACTGTAAAGTGTTCATCTAGGTGTCAGGTATGACGTACATCTTTTAGATTTTTGGTATTTATTAAAATGAGCTATTAAATCACATGTAAACTAGACATGAGTGTCGAAACACTTTACAAACCAACTTTATGCCAGTAAAAATGGAACTCGTTATTAACAATGAGCGTTTGCCTACAAATTATATAAAGAAATTCTAGTAATAAAGAAGTGATATGGGCAAAGTGATATTATTTCGTGGTTGCTAGGTTACTTTTCAAAAAATGCACTAAGTTTTATAACAGCTTCGTCAAATTATATAATATTAAAACATTTGTACAAAGCGCCATCTTGTGGTTATACATGTACACTTCAGTCACCAGTTCATCAGGTACCTTATGGACGCTATTACTGACCCTGTCTGTCTAGTTCATTAAAAAGACACTTTGAACAATTTGCATATTATTATTATTTTTTAAATAATTAACATGTGATTTTCAATGGCGTCCATTATTTATTTTGTACGTATTTTCTACTTTTTTCATTGATGTTGGTCTACTTTCACTTGTTTTCTGCATCACCCACAATGCTAATAGTAGTGGCAGTGAGGTTTAACCCCTCGCTTCAGCTCTACCTAAAGAGAGCGATGCAGCAGCACTTTATTACTTTTGTCTGTCCAGCTCTCACCTCCTCATGTATACACTCTGTCTTCATGCTAATACAACAGTCAATGGCATCACACACTTATTAACCCCTTTGTTAGAGATGCACCTACCTTGGAGGTTACAGTTAGATACTGTAGCTTATTTTTCCCTTGCAGTTTGTACCTCTTCTTTCATCAGAGTCGGTTTCTGACCACGGTACGAGGTCGCTGTTGGCTGAAAATTTGTAGTTAGTGCATTGTTCTTAACCAAACAGTGGCAAAGAGCTGGTCGGACAAATTCCGAGCAACACTGCTGCACCTGATACATTCAAACCAAACATACACATACATACATGCACTCAGAATGGTCCATCATCCAAATACTGTCTGGTCAGGGGTGGTCTTATACAGTATGTATGTATGTATGTATGTATGTGTGTGTGTATACCTGCATCTTGGGATCTATTATATGTTTATACAGGTTGTTATAAACAAAACTACATTTATTTTATGGAACGTACAAAGTTGCCAACAGCTTTCTTAAGAAGTGTGTCTGTTTTATATCAATTAAACAAAGGATAATGATCACGATCTCTAAAAACAAAAACAAAAAACAATTTTTAAAAAACCACTAAGTCTGTACATGAACAGCTATACATAAAATACACAAAAATCCTGATCATACTTTAACTCAGCATTGTCCATGTGGTGTAGGAGCTGAGGATGTGGAAGATGAGGCAGACGACGTTGATGGTGAAGGTTCATGAAAAGAGCTCATTTCTTCCTCGTTGGCTCCACAGGTGTCTACCACACAGATGAGGCAGCTGGTAACAGGGAAGGCACGCTCTTTGCTCGACATCACCCATTTGTCTGTCTCTGTATGGTACTCCATGATATGACCCAAACGGCCCACTCCCTGGAATCCGGCCAGCACATAGATGACCGAGCCCACGGCTGCACACTTCACCGTCACGCCTCTCCACGGCATCGGTGACGCCATTTTCCACTCATTACTGCCTATTTCATAATACTCCACTGAATCCAGACCACCTGCAGTATGAAATATAGGCATAATGGTATGAACAATGCAACACAATATCATGGCTTTTATAATAATAATAATAAAACATTAATAGGATATTATAATATTGATTACACATGGAAACGGTGACCTGCTATACCATTAATGCCTGTTGCAGCTCCTCCGGTGATCATAAGAAGGATCATGAGATCCTTCAGCCTTGCCACCATGCCTAACACAACCAAAACCAAACAGAGCTATACAGACCTTCCCAGTGATTAAGCTGTGACAACCCCCACTGGCACCGTTAATGCATGCTCAGTGCCACTGGATCCATATGGCATAGGTCAGCTGCAGGGTCGTCAGCTGGGTACCACCGCTCAACAACATTTCGCTCCTTTAACTGCAGAACGTCTACTGGTGGCGGAGCAGTGGCAGGGCCATCTCCCTGCCACCCTCTGCAACTACTACCCCAACACTTCTCCTTTCTCTGCATCCAGAGCCTCTTCAGCCACGTTTTTTAGGTCCTTCCGCTGGTTTGCTCCAGTTACTCCCATATCCCTCAGGAGGCGAACAGTTGATGTTCCAACAAAGCCACGGCATCCTACTTTTACTGGGTAGATGATCGGTTCTCCAGCCAGCCTCCTTACACTCAGCGACGAGATCAGAGTACTTCAGCCTCTTCCTCTCAAAGGCATATTCTATTCTTTCCTCCCATGGGACAGTTAGCTTGATGAGGAGCATGGTCTTGGTGCCACTGGACCACATCACTATATCAGGGCGGAGACTTGTGTTGGTGATCTCACTAAGGAACTGGAGCTTCCTGCCAGGATCAAGTCTTATTCTCCAGTCCTGGGTGAAAGGAACTATCCTTGAGGGAATTCTTGGCGTGGTGCTTGTGTTGCCCACCTTCTCTGACAAATTGGAAGTGCTGACATACTGGTGGAGGATGACCTCTGCTTATGGCCCATCTATGCCCCTCCAACACCTCGGCCAATCTGCTCAGGACTTGATCGTGTCACCACCTGTAGCACTCTTGGGAGAGCGCAATCTTGCAGCCTGAAGAGATGTGCTGGAGACGTGCATTTGGACTGCTACAGTGGGGGCAGCACTCTTCCTGGCCAAACCACTGGTGCAAGGAAGTGTGTTGTATGTTGCCCTGAAAAGAAAACTAAGCCTTGTCTGAGGGATTTTCCACAGGTCTGCTATGCTGATGTTTCTGCCAACAGTGCCTTCCCACGTTGTCCAGTCCCCTGGTTGTCTCTGTGCTACTGCCTTGATGTTATAGTGCTCATCCTCAACCAGTCACCTCAGACACTACCAGTTCCTTCCTCTCTTTCCTGCTGGCCTTGGACCAGACCTGCGGAGCTTCTCCCCACCCAAGATGAGTCCTTCCTATCTGGACTCTGCCGATGATCTCTTTGTTTTGCAGCCTGCAAATTGGCAGCTCAACTTCAGCATGGGCTTTCCACTTGCGGCCCGTGTGGATCTTGACATTTGTACTCTGCCTGGTCAGTGGAATCCCTCACCCCCATACTAGCCTGGTCTTCTTCTGCTTGTAGCCCATGATGATGGACTGCAGTGGCAGCTGTAAGATGTTCTTTCCAAAGAGACCTGTTTCAGATAGGCATCGTGGCAAGTCCAGACACTTTTGGATGAGAGAGTTGGCTTTCCCATCCATCTTGTTTACTGTGGATAAGGGGATTTCACACAATTTCAACGGCCATTATCGATGAAAGAGTGGCGTGATGCCCATTATCAGTTAGTTTATAATCAGTTACTGTCATTGACAAGGAACACAGTGGTAATAAATCTTTAGACTTTATATTTCATCCTCTCATTGCGAGTGTCTTACGTTCTGTTTGTCTTTATTTTATGTTTACATGTCAAGGTGTCTGATAAAATCAAACCAAGTTTTGTAATAATGCACCACAGAGCTTTGCACCAAACCTAAGTTTCCCATAAGGTCTCAGTTTTGTCCAATCTTCCAGCCACTAGAGTTTGTGTCAAGGAAACATACAGTACCGAGGCCGTTCTGTCCACCCACAGCATAGATCCTCAAGTTGACCACCACCAGGCCATGGTTCTTCCTGGCCTCCCTCATGCCGCACAGTACTCTCCATCTGAGAGGACAGGACAGTTTAATCATCAAACCTTTCTTTACCAAATAGACCATCTGACTGATGATAAGATATGTAACGGTGCATTAAAATGGGTGCAATCCAAAACCCAGTTTTAGACCAATCAGAATCAAACATTCAACAAGCGTTGTGTTTATAAACTGGTGTTGATAATCCCTTGAGAAAGTGTTGATTCATTTTCAATAAAATTCCAGCTTCAAACCTTATATTAATGCTCTAACATATTATTGTTTATATAGTAGAAACGTCTTTCTTTGTTTGTTTGTAATTTAACACCATTTAAAAATTTTCATGGTGGGAAACAGGTTAAAATGTAGCAAAATATGAAGAATTTACAATTAAAAAAAAAAAAAAACGTTTATCTTAAATCTAAAACTAAACCTGGCCTCACTTCATTAAAAAATCTTTTATAATAGCAACTTAAATATGTGTGCCGGATGCTCTGTTTATGGCTTCAATAATGTAAGTGATAACAGGAAGTGCCACAATGTTAAATGCAAATATAAATGGGCAAAAAATATGACGTAGTTCTTTAATTAATAAAAAAAAAGAAAAAGTAGCCGCCACATTACTGTGGTAGAAGAGGAACCAAATACCGTAGGTTCATGTTGTTATTGGAAAGTAATCATGGTGGTACAGTGATTTGGCTTTGTGCCTGGTCACGTCGTTTTCCTTTGTGATATTGCCTACTTCTGAAGAACTGTCATACTGAGACTCTCTTTCTTTAGAGTACCTACAATTAATTGGAATAATAAAATGTTTCAACAAACAACACACAATGACTTAGAGACATTCTTAAACATTTACCCTTGTTAAAAATGCCATGAAGAATCCTTACACCTTCACAAATAGCAAGCCTGCTAATAATATGCCATAAAACCAGCGTCCATTGGTCAGAATCTGAACTAATTTGACAGGTTGGCATGAGTAGGATTTCACTGGATTTCATATTAGAAACTGAACTCATGTATGACGTTAGCCGATTCGCGTTTTTAATGGACGTAAAGAGAAAGTATTTAATGAAAAGAAAAGACAGTTTGAACCCAATCCATATAATCAGAATCGGCCATTAAAAAGGAATTAACCATTTATAAATCACACTTCTCGGTTCAGACCTTCATGTTCATGAACAGCTTTGTAAGAGGCGAATGAGTTGAAGCAGGCATGTCAAATTAAGGAAAACAGACACATGTGCAGAGCATGAAGTCCTCCGTACTGAGCCTGGAACCCACTGTATATGAACTAAGAGGTCAGTGTATGAGAGAGGTGTCCTTACTCCTCTGTGTTGGGGTCGTACACTTCGCAGTTGTTGAGGACTCTGCCGGATACGTTATTCCCCAGACTACCTCCACATACGTAGATCAGGCCGTTAGCCTCTACCGAGCCGTGGCTGCAGCGAGGCTGGAGCATGCTGGGTTTGTTCTGCCACGTCTCTGTCCGAGTGTCATAGCACTCAAACAGGTTCAACGCAGAACTCCCTACGACATACACACATACACATAAACACACACCAAAAGTTAGACGGGGTTTACACACTTTACTAGTATTAGTGTTTAATCTAATTAGGTAATATTGTATCTTTTGATATGAAAATGTGAAAAGAGTGGAACAACAGATTACAGACAAGTAAAACGAATGATTTTAGAATGAAAGAACACTTTCGAAAGTGTTTATTTCATTAAATAAGCATGAAGTGTTTTATTCAAGCTACCTGAACAGTATGTGTGATTACCATAAACAAAGATGTCCTTGTTTCCCTGTACTTTAAAAAAAATAAAAAAAACATGATATACTTGAAGGTAACCTATAATGGAGAGCTAAGGGCAGTTGCTGAAGTCTGCCAAAAAAAATGTACCAAATATGCAACTATATAAAGCAATAATATCAGACTCTGCCTTTGGATCTGCTATTGCATTATATGTTTTACTCATTCTACATCAGCATCAGCCATGTTTTTCACTTCCTCTACAAACTCACCCACTTCTGAGCCACCTGAAGTGTAGATCTTGCCCTTGGATGCACAGGCTGCCAGACTGTCTCTAGGGTTCGGAGGCCCCAGTTTGGAATACCAGCTGTCCTTCACCACATTGTAACAGTCCATTCGTTTAATGGGGAAAAGCTGTGATCCTCCAAGGATGTACACCACGTTGTCCCAGAAAACAGCAGCAGCATCGCGTCGTTTCTCAAAGGGGCAGCGGATATCGGTCCAGCTGTAGTCCTGAAATGGCCATGAAGAACAGATACGCGCATGAGGAAACGTTCAGAACCAGTGTACGACAAGAGAATAGTTCACTGCGTTCTAAATCTTTGTTCAATATTTAATATGACACAGTTGCAGAGGTGCCAAAATTGCATACCCCCACCCCCCACCACCAGATGTTCGCCAAACAGCAAGAAACAGCAAATCTGGTGAAATCGGTGAAAGCAGCTCCTCAAGACTCACAAGACCGAGACTTGTGAAATCATCCGTCAAATTTCACCTAGATAAAGTTACAGTAGAGTGAATCGAAAGTAACCACTACCAGAAGCAAAGGTGTCTTTCACATTCCGTGTCCTTTCCCCTTCTGTGAATTGCCTTTTTTTTGCTGGGCGAATCTCATTTGTGTTAGTTCAGACCACTGCATTATCTGCAACACTATGGGTAGCTAAAGCAAAAAGGGTAGCTTTCTTTTGACTCTGTCTATATGTGTTGGTAACAGGTGACAGTTTGCACCTTGGGGTTGAAGTAGCGGCAGGACTGTGGCTGCGAGCCACCGAACAGTGCGATGCGGAAGTCATGTTTCTTGCGGCGCGGACGACTGCTCTCACCCAGTTCCTCTCTGTCCTCAGGAGACAGGAGATGGTAACGCATTCCGCCTGACCCACACACACACACACATGCACACATACGTACAAAAAACAGGAAAGACGCCTTATTAACTACCATTTCATCATAACATCTGCTATGTTCGGACTGTTGGGTGCACCGTGCCATGATGCTTTTGGAAAACTCAACCAAGAATCGGTCATTCTAATCGGTGCTTTATTTTTAATCACATGTAAAGCATTTAAAATTATATTTCTAATGTAACAGCTGCTATTACAGATAAAAAAAAATTCATCCTAAAAGTAATGAATCCTTAAATGTTTGTTTTTAAGTTTGAATGATCAGTGCGGCATGATAAAGCAACTCACAGATAACCATTTTGAGGCACTCGGGATTGTCCTGGATGAGAGGCTCAGCCTGCACGGTCTTACTCAGGAAGTTTTTGGACACGAGCGGGAAGCGCACTTTGCTCAGTATGTCCACGATGTACTTCTGCCGATTCAACACGTCATACTTCAACCACCGCACGGCAGCGTCATAGATCTGCAGGAGTACAGACATATCATTTCTACGAGACGTCTAGGACTTTAATTATAAAGTTATTATAATTCCTTCATAATGGGTGGGCCGTATATAAATGTCACAAATTAGTCTCCGTGACATGCCCTAAGACGTAGCTAGAATCTTGCTCACCTGGTCTTCGGCTCTGACGGTCAGTGTGTCCTGGTGAAGCAGATGTGTGACCTGCTTCACGTCCAGCTGCAGGAACTCGTCCAGTTTGTACACATCTGTAAAGTGCTGATAGATAAACTCGTCCGCAGCAGTCTTCAGCTCGGGACAGTGAAGGCACTCGGCCAACGCACTGATACCTGTAGGATTAATTTGAAGGCATTTACAATGCTTCTGTGCTTTTCCTATAGAGTTTTAATCATACTGTATACCAAAATGCTGCTGAATTCTTGATTCTGATTAATCAGGAAGCGTGGATTAATTTTCATTATCAGCAGCTCCGGCAGTCATTTTAGCTACAAGGCAAATCGCAGGTTTATACAGTGAGGGAAAAAAGTATTTGATCCCCTGCTGATTTTGTACATTTGCCCACTGACAAAGAAATGATCAGTCTATAATTTTAATGGTAGGTTTATTTGAACAGTGAGAGACAGAATAACAACAAGAAAATCCAGAAAAACGCATGTCAAAAATGTTATAAATTGATTTGCATTTTAATGAGGGAAATAAGTATTTGACCCCCTCTCAATCAGAAAGATTTCTGGCTCCCAGGTGTCTTTTATACAGGTAACGAGCTGAGATTAGGAGCACACTCTTAAAGGGAGTGTTCCTAATCTCAGCTCGTTACCTGTATAAAAGACACCTGTCCACAGAAGCAATCAATCAATCAGATTCCAAACTCTCCACCATGGCCAAGACCAAAGAGCTCTCCAAGGATGTCAGGGACAAGATTGTAGACCTACACAAGTCTGGAATGGGCTACAAGACCATTGCCAAGCAGCTTGGTGAGAAGGGGACAACAGTTGGTGCGATTATTCGCAAATGGAAGAAACACAAAAGAACTGTCAATCTCCCTCGGCCTGGGGCTCCATGCAAGATCTCACCTCGTGGAGTTGCAATGATCATGAGAACAGTGAGGAATCAGCCCAGAACTACAGGGGAGGATCTTGTCAATGATCTCAAGGCAGCTGGGACCATAGTCACCAAGAAAACAATTGGTAACACACTACGCCGTGAAGGACTGAAATCCTGCAGCGCCTGCAAGGTCCCCCTGCTCAAGAAAGCACATATACATGCCCATCTGAAGTTTGCCAATGGACATCTGAATGATTCAGAGGACAACTGGGTGAAAGTGTTGTGGTCAGATGAGACCAAAATGGAGCTCTTTGTCATCAACTCAACTCGCCATGTTTGGAGGAGGAGGAATGCTGCCTATGACCCCAAGAACACCATCCCCACCGTCAAACATGGAGGTGGAAACATTATGCTTTGGGGGTGTTTTTCTGCTAAGGGGACAGGACAACTTCACCGCATCAAAGGGACGATGGACGGGGCCATGTACCGTCAAATCTTGGGTGAGAACCTCCTTCCCTCAGCCAGGGCATTGAAAATGGGTCGTGGATGGATATTCCAGCATGACAATGACCCAAAACACATGGCCAAGGCAACAAAGGAGTGGCTCAAGAAGAAGCACATTAAGGTCCTGGAGTGGCCTAGCCAGTCTCCAGACCTTAATCCCATAGAAAATCTGTGGAGGGAGCTGAAGCTTCGAGTTGCCAAACGTCAGCCTCGAAACCTTAATGACTTGGAGAAGATCTGCAAAGAGGAGTGGGACAAAATCCCTCCTGAGATGTGTTCAAACCTGGTGGCCAACTACAAGAAACGTCTGACCTCTGTGATTGCCAACAAGGGTTTTGCCACCAAGTACTAAGTCATGTTTTGCAGAGGGGTCAAATACTTATTTCCCTCATTAAGATGCAAATCAATGTATAACATTTTTGACATGCGTTTTTCTGGATTTTCTTGTTGTTATTCTGTCTCTCACTGTTCAAATAAATCTACCATTAAAATTATAGAATGATCATTTCTTTGTCAGTGGGCAAACGTACAAAATCAGCAGGGGATCAAATACTTTTTTCCCTCACTGTATTAATGCACTCCTTCTAATACATTATCGTTTCTATAGTAACAGCTCATTCGCTGGGACTTATACGGCTGATGCTCCATATGATCTAAGACTAATAATAAACAGATAAAAAGGTTAGAGATATTTGTTGATATGGTGAAGCTGCTCAGTTTTTTAAGAGCCCACAGTCCCATCCACTTGATTTCTATTGGCTCACAGGAGCAAGATAATTTATACGTCAAATTTCACCTACATAAAATTAGAGTGAAGCGAAAGTCTATATTTAACATTTATGGAAGGAGTTTCCAGTGTGCGCACTTTGCAATAGTTTTCCTCCATGGGAGAGTCATCAGAAAAGAGTACTTTATTCTTTCCAGTTTTTACTTTTTTTTTTTGTCTTACTAATTTTAAGAAAGATAAAAATAAAGAGAAGTCTGGTAAGGAAATGTCTGTTTATAGCTGCTATAATGTAAGTGATAACATGAACTAACTTGCCTAGTAGACATTCCACAATATTTAAAGTTATAAACGTATACGTGTCATTCAGGAATAACTTCAAATTGTAATTGTTGGTAAATTACTGTGATATAAGAGGAATGAAATACTTTTGAATGTGCTGTTATCAGAAAAAAGAATCAATGTCAAACCCTAAGTGTTTTATTCCTTATATACTATTTCATAGCATTAATGTCTTTATAATATAGTAGTATACAGTGTGTCTCAAAAGTTTCCATACACAGCGGACTATGTTTGCCAGCACTACGCCGGTTGTGCCTTCGTCAGTGGATGTTCGTGGACGTCCACTTCTCGGTTGGTCCACAACACTTCCAGTCTTTTTGAATTTGTTAATAAGTTTGGCTACAGTGTCGTGTGTGTGTGTGTGTGTGTGTGTGATGTGCTTGCCATGTTTCCTGTTAAAGTCCATCGTAACCTTCCGACAGCATCCAGATCCAGCCATGAGAATAACTTCAATACTTCTTTTGGCTATCTGGAAAAATATATACTATACACTAGGTATGAAAAATTCTGGAAGACATTTTGCTAAATAGCGTTAATTCACCCTATGTATGGAGACTTTTGGGACACCCTGTAGTAAAGTAGTCAAGAGTCAAAATGAAGGTCTTCTGTAAGGAGGGGTGTATACACTTCTGAGCTTTTGGCTCAGAACGTATTGATAAAGGACTAATGTGTGTCCAAGAACTGTTAAAAACACTCCTCTATTTCTTTTTTTCCCTAGAGGGTTAACAAAATGACAAAGAATAACCAAATGGCTTAATTTATTCTATGCAAAAGTATTTGCTCTCTGCAGGAATCCTTACCAAGACAGTTAGTTGCGTCTACTTGATCTTTCAGAAAGTCCACACACATTTTCTTTACTGGCTCTACCTGGTACTGGTTAGCAGCATTCAGCAGAGACTGGACGTTGTTGCTGTTGACAGAGATGCTAAAAAAAGAGAAAGGAAAAAAAAGTATATCATTATTAAATCCGCTGTGTCTCTTCCTCAATTTTTATAAAAAAAGAATTTTCAGGAGAAGACAGCAAAGGTACATAATGCATTCTGGATTTGAAGGCTTTCAGCCAACTCCAATATTACTGGCACTCTCCAATAGAAGGACAAATGTGATCGTATACAACCATCATCTACTACACCATCATTTGCCGGGTGTGTGTATGTGTGTGACCTTTGACTTGGAAACACTGGAAACATTAGTGAATATGGAAGGAGGAGAAAGTTTCCTTGTAGCAGCTCAGAGGTGATGGCATTAAAAGCTGAGTACAAAGACAATCCTGGCATTCTGTATGTACATGGGGCATCCAGATGCTTCTCTAGACACAAAAGCTATGTTTTTTTGCAATAGCTATCTCAGTCATAGGATTTTAGCCTTGTTATTCAACCGAACTGTCTGAATTGAACAGTTTGACAAACAAATGTGGTAGGAATATAAAGAAGCTTGAAATGTCCTGCATGGAGGAGTGTTCAAAAAGTCTTTCCAAGATTCTTAGACATCACAAGAAGAGACTCAGTGCCATCAATAATTTTAAACCCAGAATCTTTAAATTTCTTTAAATAGTACCTAAAAATATCACTTGCAGGTGTTATTCATTTTCATGCAGCGTGCCAATACTTCTGGAGTTCACTGCAGCCACTATGTTAAAGATGCTAAACTTAGCTGTGAATATTAACAGTCAATGTAAAGACTTTAGCTGATTTCATACCGGGCCGTGTAGACGAATTCCACCAGCAGCTCGATAATCTCAGGCTCTGCACCTCCGAGCTCCACCTCATGGTTTGTGGCCTCCATCATGTTGGCTGTGGCAGAGAAGGAGAGAATACTGTTCATGATGATTTTGGCTTTTGACCCAAACCAGTTAAACTGTCCTGCTGGATTCATCTATATCAGTCTAGTAGTTGGTGATAAGTTACATCACTAATAAACACTGAATTTGCATTACAACACAGAAACACAGATTCTTACTGGTAAACATGAGGTTGAAGAAGTGGCTCGCAGCAGCCAGGACCACTCTGTGTGCGAGGATGTGTTTCCCCTGTACCACCAGTATAACATCGCACAAGATCCCCTGAACAGCAAAGAAGACATCTTGCTTTTAGTCATATGTTCATGACTTTCAGTTAAATCTGTTCATCTTTAAAACTGTACAGATTTCTCTATTGCCATTATGCTGCAGTATGAATTATGCTGCAATCCACTGTGTGTGCGCACACACACACTGCACAGTGAGCTAACAGCACTCATTATCCCTAATCATTATCCCTTATATTTTGCTATATTCATATATTCTGTAAGATTGTTGATTTTTATCTTCTATTAAACAAGATTTTCAACCTACTATCCTACTACTATCTAATGGTGGTCTATCAATCTGTCTGTCTATCGATCTATCTGTCTGTCTTTTAGTCTGTCTGTCTGTCTGTCTGTCTGTCTATCCATCCATCTGTCAAGTTGTCCGTTTATCTTTATGTATCTTTTAGTGTCTGTCTGTCTGTTTGTCCATCCATCTATTTACAGTTATTGACAATTTACACACCACTATTAGATAGATAGATAGATAGATAGATAGATAGACAGATGGACAGACAGACAAATAGGTAGACAGAAAGACAGACAGACTAAAATATATATAAATAGACAAACTGACAGATGGACAGACAGACAGATACAGAAAGACAGATGGATGGACAAACAGACAGATGGATAGCTAGATACATACATACAGAAAGACAGATGGACAGCCAGATAGATAAGTAGACAGAGACAGACCGACTAAAAGATAGATAGATAGACAGACAAATCAACAGATGGACAGACAGACAAACAGATAGACAGACAGATAGACTAAAAGATAAATAGATAAATAGACAGACAGAAAGAGATAGACAGATTGATAGACAGAAAAACTGACAGACATATAGATCCCTTACTTCCCTGCTGGACAAGAAAACAATAGAAACCATCACAGAAATTCTAACGGTTTCCATTACAAATACCATTACAAACCAGCTGTTAACCATTAAAACCATTACCATTATTGGTCCTTAATGGTATCCACTAGATATAACATGCTACCAACAAAAGGCAAAAAATTACCAGTAGAGAGCCACAGGGACCATTACAGTTTCCATTAAAACCATTAAATCCATTACAAATTCTATGAGGGTTTCTATTGTTTTTCAGCAGGGATTATTAGAGTGCATAGTAGGAGATTGAAATCTTGTTTAATATCATATTTATCTATCTGCCTATCTATCTAATAGTGGTTTGTACATTCTGAATATCTCAGACAGACAGACAGACAGACATTTCTGATTTCAGTTCTTTATTTATTCAACTGTTTTTGCACCTTTATTACAGTACAGCACTGAGTTATAGGATCACATCAGACTGCAATCTGAATTACAGAATAAAAACCTAACCATGACAGATCTCTAGACATTTTATCCTACCTGCTTCCTCAAGTTATTCATCATTCCCATTATATTAGACAGTAATCTATATTCCTCCTTGGATGCAATTTTCTTCTCGCTTTTCTTTTTAGGGCCTGAAGCTTTCTCGCAGGACGAGGAGGCCATCCTGTCCATGTCCTAATAACACTACACTAAACGTGGACTAACACACAATGTTAGACTAAACACACGGAGTCAGGCGAAGGTGAAGCCGGAAACCAAAAACCACAACAACTACAAAGTATTCCCAACCTGTTTGTCAAAATAAAAGTTTGAAGCCCGTTAAAGGAGGCTGTGTCAGCAAAACTGAAAGCAACTTTTAGTTTGCAAAATTATTATCAAAACAATATGCGCGTTTCCCAAACGAAACGGACAGTTTAACCGTTTAAGTCAATATTTACACGGTTGCCTGGCCCATGCAGCAACGGAGAGCAAAATATTACTGCAATACATTATAGAGTCGACAGGGGGCGACATACATAAGTTTGCATTGGATTTCAGTTGAAATATGTTTCTGGACAATAGCCCAATGAATTGCTGTTAGTTCTGTAGCAAAATACAGAGTTATTTTATTTGAAATAGGTAATTAATTATTTCAATCATCCATTTTCATGAGCTGCTTTATACTTTTTAGAGTGGTGGTGAATCCATATCACATCCAGGGAACGCTAGGTGTTAGGTGGGAATACAACCTGGATGGAATGCCAGTCCATCACAGGGCACCATGCCTAGTCACGCATTCACACCTATTCAAACTAATTTAAAGTTAAACTAGCTTCTGGTATTTTTTTTTATTTCGGAGGAAACCAGAGAACCTGGAGGAAACCCACTGAAAACATGCTCTGCAGGAGAGTGACCCAAACGTAGGACCAAACTGTGGACCCTGTAAGGCAGCAACACTATCCACTGCATCACCATACCATCCAGTGCTATGCACTACCTATACAACATGTATCTATCTATCTATCTATCTATCCATTCATCCATCCATTTTCTTTACCACTTATCCTACACAGGGTCGCAGGGAGCCTGGACACAAGGTTGGGGACACCCTGGACAGGGAGCCAATTTAGAGATGCCAGTCAGCCTACAATGCATGTTTTCGAACTGGGGGAGGAAACCGGAGGACCTGGAGGAAACCCCTGAAGCCCGGGGAGAACATGCAAAGGCCACACACACAGGGCAGGGCAGAATCGAACCCCCAACCCTGGAGGTGGGAGACAAATGTGCCCCCATTCTATCTACCTATCTATCTATCTATCTATCTATCTACAAAAAATATTAAAAAGGTACAAGAAATGTTTTTTTTTTTTTTATTGAATTTAGCATTAAGACATACAGGTAATATTAATTCTTAAACTAAAATCCAAAAGAATTAAAAGTGGAAGATTTCTATATCCGAATAATTCTCTTGAGGTACTTCATTTTACAAAAGAGATCCCCAAAAGAAACAGTGTATTCGCATTACTGTGTTCACAAAGTAAATTTGAAAGTTGTATTGGTATGTGATGTACACTAGATGTCAGTGTTTCCCATGATCTGTATCAGGTTGGTGAAGTGTGGGCTTTGTGTAGGTGATGGCCTTGAAAATAAACAGTGTCTGCACATAATACCTTTTAAATTACTAACATTTATAGATTATATTGAAAAAAATGTTAATATGAGAAAGTGGGAATAAGACAAATCAAAACCTGTATAACACCCTTCTGCAATCTGGCATCTCTTGTATTGGGGTAGATCTTCTGTGTCAGGTGATGTGCACATATCAGCAATGATGGTTGTCTAGTCAGTTTCTATTAGCAGAGTAGGTTAAACATCTCCTGTAGTCAAGCAGGTGGCAGGTTGACACCTGGTCTCAACTGATTTCAGCTTAATCACTCCAACTTGAAGGCAGGCCTGTGTCCATTATAAGCAGCAGCCAGGAGATGTCCCACTGGATTTCCAGGTATCCAGGCAGAGAGAGAGAGAGAGAGAGAGGTCTAATAATTGTGTTGTCCTCACTACATTCGTTTTGATGTCTATTTGTTTTGAAACCAGTGTTAGCAGAACACATTACAATTTCCACAAGATTGCACATATGATCAAATTTGTGCACCTTTATTTTAAAGCAGGTCATATTAACATAAGCAACAGGACTACTTCTGGCTAAAACTCATGAAGAACACAGCAAAGAAAGCGTATGTTAATTGACCATGCTGGTGTAGAGCAGGTTAGGGTGTGGTTTAGTGTGGGTCTGCATTAGGATGGTGGTGTTGGCAGATGAGATAGAGGAGTAATGAGTAACATGGCACACCTGAGCTCTTAGATATTTTCAGTGAGCTGAGCAGAAAGTGGTGAATGGCGAGAAAGTGGTGGAGCTGCAAAGCTTCAAGGTTCTTTGTTTTACAAAATCCTTTACATTATTGCGTGGCTGTGGATCAGGTGGTAGAGCGGGTTGTCCACTAATCGCAGGGTTGGCGGTGCGATTCCCGGGCCACGTGACTCCACATGCCGAAGTGTCCTTGGGCAAGACATTGAACCACAAGTTGCTCCCGATGGCAAGTTAGCGCCTTGCATGGCAGCTCTGCTACCATTGGTGTGTGAGTGTGTGTGTGTGTGTGTGTGTGTGTGAATGGGTGAATGAGAACCAGTGTAAAGAACTTTGGACAAAAGCGCTATATAAGTGCACCATTTACCATTTACCATTATTGTCTGACTCCCATGCCAAGGGCACAAGCACAGATACAAACGCTGTGTTATATGAGTTGTGTACTGACAGGAGTGTTACAACAATATTAAATAAGCCAGTCATCTTTAAAAATCCTACAGCGTTTGGTGAGTTACATGAGCAGTTTGTAATGTTTTAAAAAATTGTTTTTAGGTCTGTCATATACAAGTTATATAAACTGTTATATAAACTTTGCAGTATAGTCATGGCATCTGTGTTTTGTGGTTTCCACCCTGAAAACAGCTCCAGCCCCAGCTGAAGCAGAGCTACACATCTTTTTTCCATAAAAGCCAACTTATGAAAAATGAATTCCTATCAGATGGAGGAAGTCTTGTGAATTGTAGTTAGCCTTGCAGGAAGCAGAGGGCTTTAAAAATGCCAAACTGTTCCTTTAACAACTGGATTCTTTAAATATGTTTATTCAGGTTATTTCTGATAACTGAAAATTAATAACAACATCTTGCTTCAGTGGATAATCTCACCTCGATACAATAGATTTGTACCTAAGAACTGCTGCTGTAATCATAATGACTGTTCTGTGCCCCTCCCAATATTCATAATCTGCACATACTGATACTTTAATACTTTACTAATTCTTTAATAATAAGAATAATTTATATAGTGCTTTTCTAGGCACATAGGAGGTCTCCTCAAATCACCTAGGGTTAGTGTGTAGCATCCACCTGGATGATGCGATGGCAGCCATAGGGCACCTGAACGCCCACCACACACCAGCTGTTGGTGGAGAGGAGAGAGTGATGTAGCCAATTCAGGGATGGGGATTATTATGGGGCCATGATAGATAAGGGCCAAGGGGGAATTTCACCATGACACCAGGGTTATACCCCTACTCTTCTAAGAGAAGTGTTCTGGGATTTCACTATGATGGGGCATTAGGACCCACACAGACCACATGGTGAGCACTCCCTGCTGGTCTCTCACTACTACCACTTCCAGCAGCACCCTTAGTGTTCCCTAGGAGGTCTCCCATCCAGGTATTGGCCAGGTTGAACCCTGCTTAGCTTCAGTGGGAATGCTGGTGAGAGCTGCAGGGTGATATGGCTCTTTGAACACACATAGTCTTGTTTGACTTTTTACAGTTGTTGAAGAATTTATAATCCTACTATCCAGTGTCACAGAATAGGATGGGTTCCAATTTTGCGTCTGTTTCCTCTCAAGGTTTCTTCCTCATGTCATCACAGGGAGATTTTCCTTACCAGTGACACCTCTAGCTTGCTAATGAAGGATCTAAATATACAAATACATTTTAATCTGTAATTGGTATCTTTGTATCTTTAAACAAATTATTTTTTTTGTCTGATATGCCTGACACCAAGTGGTTGCTGTGATTAAAAGTTGCTTTATGCCTCTTCTATCTTCTTTCAAGTTGAAAATAAACCCTGAAATAGGCCTTACTACACCAATTGCAACTTCAACTCTGACCTCATCTCTGAAATGTCTTTAAAACTTGTGTAATTCATGCATTTTCTTTCAAGTTTACTAAACTATATGTCGCTCATGTCACTTGAAATGATCACTGTAGTGTTCCTATGCATCCAATACAGTAATGTCATATTCTGGTTGTTCATTTTGCAGCAAGAAACAGATCAGATATATAAAATATTTGCTAGTGACACCTCTTAGTGTGCTCTTGCCTCCCATTTTCCATCCTGTCTAAAAACCTGGACATGCCAATACCTGAGTGCTTTTGTAATGTAATTTACCATAATCCTACTATCCAGTGGCACCCAGAAGAGGATGGTTTACCTCATGAGTCTGTTTCCTCTCAGGGTTTCTTCTTTATGTCGTTTCATGAAGTGCTTTCTTGGCATAGTCGTTCTGGACTCTCTCATTAGGGGTGTAGACCCAGATTTCTGTGACAACGTCCATTGCTAAAATTGAATTAAACTGAACTGAAGTGGATTAAATGGCAAGAATCAGAGCGAGATTGTTTCCTAAACTAAGTCAGGCTGTGTCTTTCTGTTTCCTAATAAGGGGATGTAGGCTGTCAGAGGGTCCTCTAATTAATGCTTTCCAAATCTGCTTGTTATGGTTTGTAGGAACTGGAATCATTACACACACCCTTTTGCCCGAATTACCAATGTTTCCTAGAGCTCTAATTTGGCTGGTGATGTACGTGTAGTCTCCTTACACACATGTACAGTAAAGTGTGCAACTTTAAAGGTCTTTCCTCTCCCTGCTTCATGCAGCTGCTATTATAATATTGTAATAGCCACTGATAAGGTAAAGTAAAGGAAATCTTTCATTTACCTTTATTTCCATGTGTAATTTGTGTGGAAAGGCTGTTGAGTTAAACAGTTTTGAATATGATTTAATAGTGGTATGAGTGCAAAAGTGTCCCCATGGTTTTTAAACGTTAAAAAAAAAAAAACTTTTTAATTTATCCACAAAAAAGATTCAAAGAAGTTATAAAATTAAATTTGAAGAAAGCTGTGTGATATTTATAAACGGTAGTGGAAGCTCAGCTGTTAAGACATTGGACTACTGATCGGAAGGTTGTGAGATCAAACCCCAGCACTGTCAAACTGCCATGTTGGGCCCTTAAGCAAGGCCCTTAACCCTCAACTGAGATAAACATAAGTCCCTCTGGATAAGGGCGTCTGCCAGATACCATAAATGTAAGTGTACATGTAAATGGCATATAAAGAAGAATGAGTAAAGATTGACCAAGCACTCTGGCAGAGTTAAAACAGGTGTCTGAGGAGGGTTTTTTTAAGGCTTTGGAAGAGGTTAGAGGCAGTTATAAACACATTATTAAAGAATATGTCTAGAGCATGTAAAAGGTAGATACAGGTTTTTGAAGAAGGATCATTTTTGTTATCTTGGGGTAACCATGATCAGTCAACTGTCCTTTTTGTCTCACATTACTAAACTGACATGCTCATGCCAGTTTCTCCTTTCCAACATCAGAAGGATTCGTCCATTTCTATCCACAGAGGCCACACGGGTGCTTGTTCAGTCCTTTGTCATTTCATGACTGGTCCTGCCCCTGCACACCCTTCGACCACTGCAGCTGATCCAGAATGCAGCCGCGCGACTTGTTTTCAACCTTCCCAAGTTCTCCCACACTACTGCGTTCCTGTAGTACTGATGCTTCTCTACAAAGCAATAATGGACCAGCACCCATCTACCTTACAGTCCAACTTATTAGACCCCACTCTCCGATCCTCAAGCAATGCTCGGCTGAACCCAGTATCTCTCAGGGTACAAGGAAGGTGTGCATCAAGGCTCTTCTCTGTTCTGGCACCTAGGTGGTGGAAACAACGATTAAAGACCCACCTCTTCACAAAGTACTTAAATTAGCATTTTGTTGATTAATTGATTAATTAGTCCATGATCTAATGAACTAGTATGAAGATGTGTTCACTTCTGTAAATCAATCTGGATAAGGGAATCTGCCAAATGCCAAAAATGTAAATGTAAATGTTGTTACTTTTGGTATCTGCAAAGATCATTTGGGGTAAGGAGCCATTTTAATCAACAATGGTAAAATAAATAAAAAGTCAGTCTGCCTGAATATGTCTAAAATCCTTGCTAGTTGAATGAATGTCATGCTGGATAGTTAGGTATTGTAAATAGTTGTTAAATAATTTCATGTTGTAATGAAACGCACATAAGGCTAATTCATTCAGTTTATAATCAGATACCAGCTGACAAAATGATTGTGATGCTCCTCTCTTTTTCTATTTTTACGTTGGGTGTAACCAGATTTTAAAATGCTAGACCTTTACCCGTAGCTGAGATATGTGCAGAAGAGACATATTTTAGTCCATTAGTTTTCAGGAATATGTTTACTAGAAGATTTCACCATGGGAAGGGTTTCCCAGGTCGCCACACATATATGAATGTATGTATATATTAATTGAATGATTATTTTGCATATTGCATACACAGAAGCCTAGGATAATACACATTATGCATTTACATTTGTGCCATTTGGCAGACGCCCTTATCCAGCGCGACTTACAGAAGTGCTTTGAAGTCTAGTAATAAATTCATCCCGATACTGGTTCACTAGGTCACGGACTAAGAATACCATCAGTCTTATAACTGGGAGGTAATATAGTAAGAAAAACACACATACAACAATTTTTTTTGCATGAAATGTGCTAATTTAAGTACTTTAGGAAGGGGTAGGTCTTCAAAATTCATTTGAAGATGTCTAGTGACTCAGCTATTTGGATATCATTCCATGTTCATTCCACCACCTAGGTGCCAGAACAGAGAAGGTGCAGGATGCATGATGTCTTGATGCATGCCTTCCTTGTACCCTGAGAGATAGTGGGACCAGTCTAGCAGTGCTAGAGGTTTGGAGGGAGCGTGGTGAAGTACAGGGTTATATAAGGTCAAAGACTAGCATAGAGCTATAAGTTGATAGGGCACATAAGTGGTATAAAGCAGGAATAATGATAAGGGTGTCAGTTGTTAACTGGGACAGATGTGATGCGCTCAAACATGCCACAATTGGTTTATATTCTTGACATCATTCCCAATCTAAGAATCCCTGTGTTGAATCTTGTCCTCCTGTGGGATATCTGAAGTGGATGGTAGTAGAGAGAGACAGAAAGAGAGAGAGAGACAAAAGCACACACACAGAAAGCCAAAATGCGCAGGGATGTAACGCCTTCTACTAACACTGACTAACACCTATATACGCTGTCTTACTTTATATGAATGCTTTTAAATTCAAGCTATTTTTGGGTGCATTTTAATATCTGATCAGAAACAACTGATAAAACTGAGCCCTATGAGTAAACTGTGGCTCATTAATAATTATGTTGATATCAGGACTGATTCAGACTGTTATGTTAAAAAAGACCATCTCTTCAAATACAGGATAAAAACACAGATATAGTGTACTTATGAATGTATTTGCATTTGGGTGCTGTTACAGATCTTTCCACTGCCTGAGTCAGAGCTAATGTGTTCTGAAAATGGAAAAAAAAAAGGGGGGGGGGGGGGTCACAAATTCTCAGTGCCAAAATGCTTATTGGTTCACATGGTCTCTCAAAAAGGGACCATGTGTTGGCTGTTTCAGAAAACACACACACACACACACTCACACACACACACACACACACACACACACACACATAGAGTACTCTCTCTCTCTCTCTCTCTCTCTCTCTCTCTCTCTCTCTCTCTCTATATATATATATATATATCGATGCAGTTTGTGTTTTCAAAAGGCTTCATTAGCTCCTGTAAATTCAAATAACACGGCAGCGCATCACATCAAAAGATGACACACAGCGCAGGATGCAATTATCCCATCATACCACAGACATCTTCATACGAATACACAAACATACACTTAGATCAAAAACAGCCACCAAACGACCGGTGCACAAAAAAGACAAAGGATAAGAAACATGGAGTGTCTAAAAATATCTACATTTCTAAAATCTGTGGGGTTTTTCTCCATTTGACATGTGGTTGTTTGCTTGATGTTGTTTTTGATCTGTGTACGTGTGTGTGTGTGTGTGTGTGTGTGTGTGTGTGTGAGAGAGAGAGAGAGACTTCATCCAAAACATCCCATTTTTCAATAATATACTGTACAGATCAAAGAGAAAATGCTGTTTATTTGACAGAAATTCATTAGTCTGTACAGACATTACATTAGATATAATTTAGTACACTTGTCTCATTGAGGTGTTTACACGATAAACATTACAATTTAAGCAAAAAAAAATGAAGTTTAAAAAATATTATCAACTTTGAGCATGGTAAGGTTTATGCTATTGCAAGGCATTTATCTGTACTACAGTAGAGTGGTACCTAATTACTAGTGACAGTGAATATAATCACCTGGACTGACCCCATTCTGGGAGATCTTATAATAGTTTATGTAATGATGTAGGAATAACATTGATAGTCTGTGGCTGTAATGTCGTTTTTTTCTCCCCTTTGTCTTCAGTAATACTATTATATACAGGTATAATGTTAAGCAATGCATTATAATCATATTGTCCTTATGTGGAAGATATCATTGCTGACATTTCCATGTTACTAGTTAACTGTTGTCTGTTCAGTGTATGCGTACCAGGGTTTGTTTTTTTTTTTGCTACAGTGATCTATGAATAGCTTGACAATGAAACTTTTATATAATAATGTGCTGCAAACGAACACACACTCAGCTAAAGCCATATAGGCAGCTGCATTGTTGATTTCTACATTTTTTTTAAGGGTTTCAAGTCTGTAATGTTCTACTGGGTTCCAGATGTATTTCAGCCGAATACTGAACATGGTAAACAGAAAAGCTGTAACCCTTTCATTTAAACAACAACAACAACAACAAACCCCACTAAACTTTTTAGTTCTGTCAATTGTCACACTTTTTGTGTAATTTGTATTTTGATTAGACAGTGTGTTCTTAGTGGATCTTTCACATTCATTACATTCATTACACATTGATGCTGATGTGTTCTGAAACATGTCAGATCAAATGAAGATCAAATCAAAAAAAAAATTTTCACTCGGCGTAATCACATGACATGACAGTAACTGATAGGCTGTATAAATCTACACTGTGGGCTAGAAAGAAATCAGCTCCAACCTCACTTCATTATCTCACTGTGTACTTTTCTTATGACCACTGGTGGTACTGATGTGTTTGGTTCAACAAAAATACAAAATAATCTCAAATACAAACATAAACTGTAAATAATCGGATGTGGATGCCAAAAATGCAAATCTTATATTGATGTCTTTTCGTCTTTGAATGATAAGGAAGCTTAGTCCTGCTAGCACAGACTAGCAATATAGAAGATCTTGTGATCTTTATACAGTGTTTGTGCACACCACTGAAATGTTTAGCACAGTGAATCTCTGAGGACTGTCCCTGACCTCCTGTGACACTGTATATTTTGAACCCATTCATACATAGCAAGCCTTTGTGCTAATATTGATTTCTCTAGGAGTTTTTGTTTTTCATCCACGGTTCGGTTTAGAGGTCTCCTATTATTTCATTGGATTCGTTTCCCTTAGGTCAGGGACTCATCTCTCTGTGCAGTGTCTTTTGATTCGGCCTCAAGCAGCGTGTCTGTGAAGGCCAGGAAAATAGCAGCAAAAGCCACATTTTTTGACACACAATATCCCAGTTGGTTCTGTGGCTGTACCTTTTAAGTGACGTAATAGAGGAGTCATGGAGATCCTGCAGGAAGGGAAGCCTTTACATGCAGAGAAAGCAGGGAGCAGAGCGAAGCTTCATATTGCGACTCGCTGCTGGAGGCTTTCGTAATTATCCAGGATCCAGACACCGTAATTAAACCTCTGAGCAATGAGTTTTCTTCTGTGATTCTTTAACTGTTGGGACCATCCAAAAAACATAATTCAACAACCAGACACTAAAAAATCGAGTAATAGAACGAGTTAATGAAACTCTTAGTCTTTCCAATAGCAAGACAGGTTAATAACTTTGCCGTATGAAGAAGGAAATGGTGTAAAAAGGTTGATTTATTGAAGCCTGAGGATCCATCTAATTAACCACAATCCAATTTAAAGTATTATATCCTTTGGTGCCCATAAACTCGTCCAAAACTCTTTCTCATTTTTAAGGTCATCGCGTAATAACATCCTTTTGGACTTGTTTTTAGAGCTCTGAAAACGAATTAGGATTCACAGTCCATGATCTTCCCTGTCATTTCTGTATCTCCTTAAAGGCAACACTTCTGGGAATTTTGGAAAATCTACAATCCACTATAAAAGTGACATAGTAGCAAAATTGTTATATGCATATGAAAATAAATACATCATCCTGGAAAAAAAGAAGTAAGAGAAAAAATAGTATTTGATCATTTGATAATACTTATTAATACAGGTAGCCTAATTAAACATGACCCTTTCGCTCTTTCTCCATCAAATACAGGGTTCTCACTATTTTCCCAAGACCACCTTAAGGGACTGTGGAGCGAAAATAACAAAGACACTGACACCAATCTGTCTTTAATAAGGCACACAGGACTCAGTGGGAGGAAATTAATTTACGAGACATCTATGCAATAGTGGGGGCAACAAAGACATGCTTTATCCCTCACATTAAAAGATGCTCTGGGATTTTCTGCAAGCTCTGTGCTTCTACACATGGCCCAACAGACACCTCTCCTGCTTCTCGCCAGCCTGCCTGGCTTGGCTTGTTGAGTCGTGAAAAGCTCCTCGCTAACAAGCTGCCGTTTGCACATGAAAGCAAACAGAAGGATTTCTCTCTACAAACAGCTCGCCCTGATCCAAATTTGCATACTAGACTCTCAGAGGGGTCCCCAAATCTGCAGTCGAGTTAATGATCGGCAGCACTGAAATAAGCTAAAAATAGGTTTAAATGAAAGGCTTTGAAGGAAAAACAGAATAAAGATGGATTCCTTCCTGAGGAATCTCAGGAATTTGTTGAAACTGTATGTTGCTGGGTGTCAGAGTTGCTGTCACGAGGGGAAAAAAACCCTTTACAGCAATGTTTCATCCTCATAGTTGATTTACAGAAATGGTGTAGACCTGGGGCGTTCGCTGAACTGTTAATCATCTGGGGCGTTAGCTGGACTATTGATATTTTTTTCCAGCTCAGCTAGTAGCCTAAGTTTTGTTTTATGGAACCTGAGGTAACTTAGCTGTTAATGTATGACATGATCAGAAAAAGTTGGATTTCTCATAAAACGGGTGTTGTTACTGTTTGTAGGACTTCCAGACCGATGAAATATAAAACTTTTTTGGTGTCGCTAGCCAAGGGGGGGCACAAGCAAGCTATGGGTTTAGCTACTACAGTGTCATGCAAAGTACATTATCTTTCCTTATGCACTGTTCATATCATGTTCATGTAAACTGGAACTCATATAGACATTTACACACCTTGTTTTCCTGCTCAGCATGAGAGGATGTTAGCGTTTCAGTTTCAACCCATTTACTGGTTAATATATATATATATATATATCCTAGTGTTGAGCTAGCATGAGCTAGCATTTGGCAGAATTGAGACTGTAAGCCAATAAGACATGAGTACATTTACATTTATTCATCTAGCAGACGCTTTTATCTAAAATGAGGAAATACAAGCAAGGCGATATATCAAGCGGAGAACAATACAAGTAGTGCTACTGCTACCATACAAGATTTTTTTAATTGAGAGATTCTAGAAAAGCAGAGTGTGCAGAGGTGTAAAGTGCCAAAGTTTTTATTTATTTATTTATTTTTAAAGGATAATGTGGGATTGGCGTTTTAGGGGTAAGTTAAGTGTTTAATGGGTTAGTTAAGTGATTTAAGTTAAGAGTATTTCCACATTTTCCTGTAAACACTGTCTGATTGGTCTCGCCTCCGGTCACTGAAGATATAAAATTACAACACTGATGTCTTCTTTTACTGATGTTCAGTTAAGTAGTGACAAACCGCTCCAAGTGGCGAATGCCCAGGCCAGGTTACGCCCCTGCTGTAGACATGGTCTTTGTGGTGCATGACTTGCCCTCTTGATACAATATTTACACCGTCATTTTTAGTTTAATACTGATATCAGTGGAACTGGATTTTAAGTGATTTAATCATATTGTTGTATTGAAGCCCAGATCCATTCAGTTACATACTACCTAAATATTACAGCAATTGAGTTAGTCAAACTGTTGCTATGCTCTAGTTAATTTATTTAAATATACCATATTACAGATTCTTATGGCTGAAAACAACCAACACATTTACTTTATGTCCTATCTAACACATGAATTCAAACTAACTAGCAGTTAGGAATCAGGAGAATAGCTATCAGGCCTAAACCAGAATACACTGACCTTTCCCCGAGCAGGAGAAGAGTATACTCAGATATAAAAAGTGTATATATATATATATATATATATATATATATATATATATATATATATATATATATATATCACTGTAATGAACTGGACTCAGGAGATAGATGAGAATCTATGTGTAGGCAGTATAATAACAAATCCAATACACATTGAACTAAAATCAATGTAGAAATGGACAAAGGGTCAAACACGGGAATAGCAACCTGTCCAGACAAAGGGCAAATTCAAACAGTATTCAAAACACAAGGCAAAGGTCAAGAACAAGGTAATAGTACTCACAGTATATAAGGCTCAGGATTTACACAAATGAAGATGTTGGCAAGACTTCGCAATGACTTAAAGTTTGAACTGGTTTTATATAGTCTGTAAACAGGAAGTTGAGGTGAAATGTGGAGGTGGCGTAGAGGTGGAAGTAAATCACTTACAGTCACTGTTAATATCTTAGCATACACTTTTTGACTATTACTTATGATAATTAGGGAGCTGGTTTAATCATTGCTCATTTTTGCACCCACTTGTTTATCTGAGACCTTTAAATCAATTTGCTGGCTGAATGAAATTGTGCTCAATGAGTGGTGACAGTAATAAATTGTGTGGGTTGAACTTTTCTAGCATAAATACAACGATGCATCATAAAATCTCTAAATGCTTTCTGACTCTCATTAAGAATCTTTGTGCCAGTTTATTTTGGATTTACCAGACAGCCCTTGTGTCACGAGCTGTGTTGGTCACGCCACCTAAAGTGCTTCACATAGATCTTTTTTTTTTTCTCTTCTCATCGGTATTTTATACGTCCATTAAAATGATGACACAGTGTCGCTCCTCAAGCCCACCCTTCCATAAATACAGATTTTCCAAGACTAAGTAATAGCAGCTTGCCCAAAACCGATATAGATTTGGACAGGAATCATCCACCTGAGGTTGGATTTTTTACATAACTGAATTACATGTATATGGAGCCCTTCTACAGTATTATTGGCTTCAGGTTCATCATACACACATTGGCCAGAAAACAGTATAAAACTACAAGAGAGTATGATAATAATATTATATAATGTTCTTCAAAATTACAGTTCATTCATAAATTAGAAATGCATAAAATACCATAACATTCTCAATAAATATACTGCCATAAAAGACCACAAGCTTGCTGCCACTATTGCGCTGTTCTAGCTAATTACTGTAGGCCTATAGTGAATATATACCTGATGGACTGCTTTCACGCACTAAACATCCTCCACTAAACAAACCTAATTGCTTCCACCTGACTAGATATATGTAATGTTTATCTTTGGTTATGGGTCTTTAGACGACTTCTTGCGCCATCAACTGTAAATTTAACGAGATAGCATAAATACATTGAACTGCAATGGCTTTTGCATTATATACAGTATGTTCTTCATAATACAAAGCAATTTGCTGAGAACAATAGACGTAGGACTATTCAAGTAATGTGGGTTCACACCTCAAAACAATTTTCTCAATGCTTTTTTGTGGAGGTTGAAGTCATGGCATAGAAAGAGATTAATTGATTAATGTGGGGGAAAAAACAAAAGAGTTGTGGGAGGAAGGTGCAAGATAGAATGCTTAGGTGCCAAATTACATGTTTGTTGGCTAGTTATAATAAACAGGAGAAACAGAATGAAACTACCATTAATATTTTGATCAGGATTCTTCATAACTGGCCACAGACAGTGCGTCAGCACACGATTAAGAGAAACAATAATGCACTCACAACAATCCATAGCACTAACAGAGACCTTGTTAAGAGTATTTTCTTTTCTCAATATTAACACATTATTAGCCAGTCCTGTTGCACCTACATTACTCTGGTAATTATTCTGCTTTTCTGGAAATGGTGTTTGTTTGAGTTCTAGAGAAAGAAAGTGAATGTACTAAAGAAAACCCCTTAAAAAGGTTTTTTTTTTATTTTATTTTTTTTTAAAAAAAAAACAAACCAAGATAGAAAGCATTCATTTGTGATTTATAGATGTGTTATTGATGTTTCAAATAAATGTCATGTACATTAAGTGTATGTACAGTATAGCATATACAGTCGGTTGACAAATAAAAGGAAAGCACTGTGGCTCTGTTATGCTGTGGGGTGCATTCATTTATTTTGTTGGATGGTTTGGTGTCACTTGTTCCCTTAGAATGAAGCTTCACTGCAAATTAATAAGTTCTTCTGACTGATCCCTTTTATCCAGTGATGAAACTTTTTTTTTCCTGATGGGAATGGTCTCTTATAGGATGACTGAGAGCTTCAGTTAATGTTCACATCAACCATTAGAATGGGGGAAAAGTATGATCTCTGTGCCTTTAACTGTGGCAGGGTTGTTGGTACCAGATGCGGTGGTTTGAGTATTTCAGAAACTACTGATCTCCTAGGATTTCTCATAAAATTTCACAGTGATGTTCTTATGAGCATTATTCACAGCAAAACTTCAGATCTTCTGTAAAATAGGATTTTTTTTTCTTTTTTTGGAATCTAAACATAACTATCTTGTTTGCTCGGTGAAGATTAGGTTTACTCAAAGATTCATCTTCATTGGCTTAATTAAATTTTAAGATGAGAAGCACAAATGCAGCTGAGAGAGAGAGAGAGAGAGAGAGAGAGAGACTTTTGTTTTTCTCTCTCAGTAGGATGAGAACAGGATTCTTTCTGTAGAAGCAGATCTCCAATCTTGTTCAGGAGGAACGTGTTGCTATGGAAGGCTTGCACCACATCCTTGGTTTTTTATTTTATTTATGGTTACTCATCACTTGGAAACAACATTGGTATACTGACACATTTTCTTCACACATTATGTAACATTTTTAGTTTCTTCACTATAAACCAGAAAGCTAAGCAAACACCACATTTAGGTCGGTCCAGACTGAATGAAATGCACTATTAATACACGTCCGTCCTTTTCACCCTTCTCTAATTTGCCTGTGCACTAGCAAATGGGGATTAGCTCCATGAAGAATGTAATTAGGGGGAAATTAAACAGGCGCTCTAATGTTACTAGCTCGGCTTGGATGGCATTTGAGAAGGAAGTAACCCTTACCTTTGAGAATGCCCATATTTTTCAGCATGTAACCTTAGATCCGTTTCATTAAGATTAGAGATCGACTGATATTGATTTTATAACCAATGCCAATTATTTGCACGTTTATGTGCGGGATAACCTATGTGTAGAACTGATATTTATTTGTTGTTTTCCTTCTGTTTTTGAAACAGTGATAACAACACCACTGAACTGAACAAACCATTTAATTTATAACAATTTTGTCAATTTCACATCCTCTTTGCATACAAAACAAAACAACTCTTATTTATACACCAATAAATAGAGGGGTCTGAGAGAGTACAAAAAATTAATAAAAAATAAAATGCACTGTTACTAAAATGTCTTTTTTAAATATAAGGTTTGATGAGATCAACAGATTACGTGACTCTCTGAGTTTGTCTTTATTTCTTAGTGCCAAGCTGCTTAAACTACATATCAAGCATTTATATAACACATCTCATTTGTGCATTAATGCCTATGTTAAATACAGCTTATTAATTAAAGCAAAGCAAGTATACTTTACCTGTGCACACCATTGTTGACCTGTCTCCCCTCAGATACATTGCTGCAATGGCGGTCCTGCATGCAATTCTCAAAAATCCCACAAGATGGCACCATTTATCGGTGGATCCGATATTACACAACCGATATCTGATTATGGAAAAATGCTTAAATATCTGGGAAAATATCGGTTAAACCGATTATCGGTAAATCTCTAATTAAGATCATCAAAATATGCGTATAATCACAACTGCAGCATGCTTACTCACACTAAAGGAAAGTTGAGAGGAAGGCTGCACATCTGTATGGATCGCAATGACTATACAACTCTACTGTTGTTGCTCATCTTGCCCTCAGGGTCTGCGTGATTCATCCTGATGCTTGAGTTTTCTGCAACTTATGACTCACCTTCTGCTGTTATGGATGGTCCCACATGGAAACCTCAACATTTGCACTTCTCAAAAACAGTTTATGCCCAAGAATCTAATGTAGACTTGTATCTTCAGAGAATGGCTCCTTAAATCAGAAAGACTGTCTTTTTAAGTGTTTCAAGTCAGTGATTCCTTACTGGGTTCCCACTAAATACCAAACACAGTAAACAGGGCTGTAACCCGGATCAAAATTTTAGTGAGGTCCACACTGCAGAAATTTGTCATAATCACAATGTGTACTACATCAATTGCTCATTCTTAATCTCCTTTATGTTGTCGTTCCAGTCTTCCATATAGCGCTCACTCTGGTTAGACTGTTTCATTTCACTGAGTTAAATGTTTACAAGGTTAAGACCTTAGTTAATAGCTGATTTCAGCCTACACAAATAGGAAATGTCACTATATCTTAGAGCTTTTTCCTGAAGTTTGTTTTATATTTCATAAAAATGACTCAGTAAATTGACTTCATTTTAAAGATCTTTTGCAAAAACTATGCCATTATTTTGTCTGCGTATTGAGTTTTTCTTATTAGCCTCAAAATAGAAGATTGAGTAATATTTTTCACAGAGCATTTTTCAAACTTGAATTAATTTCATATTAAAGTTATTGTAAATGATAGAACTGAGGTAAATTATTTTATTTTTTAGCCGATTTACATTTAAAAAATGGGTTGTTTTCATTGTACAAACTTGTGCAAAATGGACATTCTCTTCTAGGAAAAATATGTTATGTACAGTAATCAATAAGAAAGTGCACATGTAAATGGTTATAGTTGGTGGTTAATGTAAAGCCCTGTATGTACTGTATGTGCAAACAAAAATTATTTGGGCTTTGATGTCATCATTTCTAGTTATAACCACAAAGGTAAAAATAGTTGTAACCCTTTTATTCAAACCAAAAATGTAGTGCATCAGCAAAGTGGAGTGAAAAATATCGGGCCAAAAGGTGATCAGATCTAGAGGGTGTTTCACTCGGTGTAATCACCTCACATGACTGCTACATCACTGATAGGCTGCATGAATTCACTGTCTGGATTAGAACAAAATCAGCCCCAGCCTTGCTTTGCTTCTTTATACCATTCAGAGCATTTTTCTTATGACCATTAGTGGTGCTGTTGTGCTTAGTTATAAAAAATAATCTGCTTTAAGAAATGTATTAACAGCAAACACTCTGATGTAGCTGGCAGAATGAAACCTCATTTTGATGTCTTTTCACCTTGGAAAGACAAGTGGGCTTTGTCCTGCCTTGTGGTTGACCCTGGCCTGATCAATCAAATCCTATTTGGTCACTTTAGACAATTAAGAAATAAATCAGATTTCCTTTGCAGTGTGAACAAGGCCTATAAGTGCATAACTTTAATCAATGAACAAGTACAAGTACAAGTACAACCTCTTCTCTTATCTTATGACACCATGACCATTCAGGCAGTGATAATCAATGTATCTGTCTCTGGCACAGCAGTAAAGCAATAAAGCTAAAGTTCACCAGGAAATCGTACGGTGGAGAATAACACTCTGAATTAAAAAAGTAGAGTGAGGGATCCTGGGAGGAAGGCCAGCAGAACAATTTAAAGTTTATCTCAGATGAAGGATCAGTGAGAATCACATTTCACTTCCTTTGTTGACATCTATCGACATCTATGAGGGTTTTATCTCATACAGGTTATTCTCAATGTCTAAAATTATAAAGCTTATGCGACTGGAGTTCAGTAGATGGCCTACTCAGTTTCCCCATTTCAAAAAAGGTGTACAGGGTATAAACGTGAAAAAAAAAATTCTGAATATAATTACGTATCAGCCATTATTGTAAAGACTAAGAGTACCATGGATCAATGGTTTCAATGTTTCAAATGGCCTACCAGACCAACCTACTTTTTCTCCATTAATAATGAATGATCATTACAGATAATAAGATAAAACACAGTACATTCAACATATGAAACTCTTATTGCTATTATTATTATTATTATTATTATTATTATTATAGGAATTTGTCACAAAATAGGTTAATGTTAACTGCAAGAGAAAACCAACATCCTCACTTCTACACATTCTCATTGTTTTGCAAGCTGTTTTGCTATAATTGGTCTCAAATCCAAATAGCCAAATCCAAAAAGCCCAAGGGACAGACTGTCCAGCTCACATGCCACTATATTCTTTTTTAATGTGGCAAAAAAAAAAAGTCAAACATCTCTCAACTAGATCCTTTGCCAATTGCATTAGCATACTCTTGTAATACCCTTAAATACACTATAATTTATATATATATATATATATATATATATATATATATATATATATATATATATATATATATACCTGGATTTTAATGCCTAATTTTAAAAGCACATATCATGTTTCAACATTTAATCAAATACATTTTTAACGTGTCTGTAAGGTGATAACATTGAATATATTTTTATAGCAAATAAATTTTTAAATGGGTAGAGGTTTGACTGTCAAATTCAAATCTTTTGTGTCACAACACATTTTAGATGAATTAAATTTATACAACACTATATTCATTTCAGATGGTTCACCCCAGGGTGGATCTGAATTTTATTGCAAATTTGAATGTGAATTGTGTACATCTGTTTATTTCAAAATTGAGTTAAACTAAAGTACAACGCTTGATATGCAGTTTCAAAATTAGGCATTACAATTCCACATATAATAGATTAACCATGTGTATTTTAACACAGATAGGAAATGAATGGAGGTGTGGATGTACTGCATGGTGTAATGCCTGGTGGTGGAATCTGTATTTAATACTGAACTAGTGATTGAAAGTGGATGAGTTCAAATCTAAGAGAGGCTATTAGCTTTCAACTTCTCTCTCAGTTGTAAGTCACTTTAGATAACTGTGTGCGAAATGAATAAATGTAAACACCTCTGAGATCATATTGAGCTAAAAAACAGAACTAAGTTGACAACAATGATTTACCAAAAGGATAAAGGTGTGTGTGTGTGAAATGGAGTAAAATTCTGAAGACTGCTCAGTACAATTTATCGCCTTGGATGAGTAGCGGAAAACCACCAAGGTTATAATACTATAATAATCCAAGAATCCAAGAAATCCAAGTACTGTATAAGACCATGTTTTGGTAAGATCATAAATGCAAATCTTGGTACATGCTGGTGAAGAAACAGGGACTTAATTAGGACTTTTGGTCCCCAGTGAAAGGGTAATATAGATAAAATATGTATTCACATTTGGGGGCACATGGTTTAGTGGTTAGGATGTTTGCCTCGCACCGTCAGGGTTGGGGCTTCGGGGGTTTTCTCCAGGTACTCTGGTTTCCTCCCCCAGTCGAAAGACATGCGCTGTGGGCTGATTGGCAACTCTAAATTGTCCGTAGTGTGTGAACGGGTGTGTGAGAATGTGTTCTGCGATGGGTTGGCACCCCATCCAGGGTGTCCCCTGCTTTGTGCCCTGAGTCCCTGGGATAGGTTTCAGGCTTCCTGTGACCCTGTGTAGGATAAGCAGTACAAAAAATGGATTCATTTTTACCAGATTTCTATATATACACAGGCATATTATTAAAGATTTTGGTGGGTCCTCTTCTAGCTATAAGTCCTGAGAATTGTCACCTTCTTTTACCCCACTAGCCTCAACTCTGTTTCTAGGCTGGGACTACTAGGCACATGCAGGCTGAGATCCAGAGTATTTAACGTGCTGGACTGACTAAGCACAGCAACATAAACCTCCTGATCCTCCACTGCTGCACTAAGCCATTTGGAATATTAAAGAGCTGCTGCTAAGTAGACTCAGGGGTCCTTATAAAGAAATTAGCAACCCAAAAATGATGAACTGCACATGGTTAATTGGAGACTATTATACCAGAAATGATCATGAATACTAATACAAAACCATTGGTTCTCAGATTTAATCCTTGGGACCCGAAGTTGGCATATTTTTTTTATCTTCTTCTCCATATCAAAACTGCTAAGCTTGATAATTATCTGATGCTTTTAGCCATGCATGCTGGAATAGAGTAATTACAAAACGCAGCATCACAGTGGAGTTAGAAAGCACTATTATAGACTACATAAGCAAAACAAAAATGGTAAAAAAAATAAATAAATAATTTCTCACTTTATATTTCGTGTAATTTTCTGATGATTGTTATCACAGATTTTGATTGGGTAAGATACTTTTGGAACATTAACTTTAGCTGCGCACACAAATTTATTCCACAATTTATCATCAGGACAGACTCCCACCATCACTTCCTGACTGAGCCAATGTGTTTACTCTTTCAGTTATGATTAGGTTAGATCCATCTAACGCTCTCAGTGATGGATTTAGGCATTTCAAATCGTTCATGCATTGCCTTGAGTTAGAGAGCTTATTCCCTCCCTTATATACAATATTAATCATTTTATTTTTAGCTCAATCCAATCTCAAGCACGGGCAGCAGCTCCATTTTTCAAACAGAGTACTGTCTTAATGGATGAGACTATGATAAAGCATATTATGCCATTTCATAAATAAATTATGTTCAGTGTACACGAGGTGTGCAGGTTGTGTACAGTTTTTTGAGTGTATTCTAAACTGCATATTCTATTTAATATATAGCAGAGACTTCCAAAACTTTTTAAATTAGTTGGAGGTCTGATTGAGTAAAAGTCATGGGCTTATACACTGGAGATTAACAATGAATGAATAAATGAATGTATGAATATATTCACTCATAACCAGTTTATGATCATTTTGAGGGCAGTACCAGCTAGTAGTTAGATTTTTTTTATTAATGGTTAATGGTTTCTGTTTTCTGTTTTTAAAGGTGAATTTACGTTTATATGTTATTATACAGTTTTATCGAGTGGCTTACAAGTTTGCTTTTGCCTAAAGGTTGTCAAAGGTAAGATGCTTTTAGAAATCTAAATTTCTAAATCTAAATTTAGTCCAATATTTACATTAACATAGTATTACTAGCATAATGAGCATATTAGTATAGTATTTTAGTAACTTTTTCCATTCGATAAAACAAGTGTTATTCAGCAGTAATTTAACACTAATGATTTTATGTCAGTAATCAAATAATACTGTATGTGTCTCAGAAGACACATATTTATACACTCCTGGAAATATGAGATTTTTTTGACTGGGGTGTATACTTTTTTGGTGTATGTTATCATCCCGGTAAACACTCTTGAGTTTCAGACACTGTTCTGAATTGTATTTTGACATGCTATGTACATTATAAATGATCATAATGGCTGATTACCTATAATAGTTTGGAACCTACATATATATATATATATATATATATATATATATATATATATATATATATATATATATATATATATATATATAGCACCTAGAAACAAAAAAAAACACCCTAAACGTTCCTAAAAACGTTGCTGCCATGATTATAACCTGCTTAGGACTCCTGTTCACTCATGCCCAAATATTGTGTATATTTCCACTGTATTTAATTTTTTTTAGCGCTGTATAGTGTAATTAAGTAATTAAGTCCCAAAATATTCTTAGAAATCTAGAATAGTCTTTAAAAATGTTATACACAAAATAATCACTTAAAGAACCATAAATATTTCTTTTATTTCTACTTCTGGAGGATGGATTGGGAAGAAAACTCACTCACAGGTTCCCATTTGATGTTTCAGTTCAATGTAGAACAATATAACAAAGTGCTTCCCTTTCATATCCAAAGAACCATCCAAAAACATTTTTTCTACAATATATTCAATGTCACCCAGAAGACGATGAGTTCCCTTTTGTTTCTGGTTCTTCTTTCTTTCCTTGCCATTGTCACCTCTGGCTTCTACATCAATGTCAAGATTTCTATAAAGCTGCTTTGGCTGCTGTTAAAAATTCTTAAAAAAAACCTTTCTAGATTCTTAACAGGTTATACTTCATATTATTTTATATTTTAAAAAGGTTATCACTCTTTTTAAGGTTTATACATAAACCTTTCTCCTGACAACACAAAATGCAACACAAAAGACAAAACATTTTTTTTGAAAGACGAGTTATTTCAGGCACTTCTAAATCTCCCGAGTCCTCGGCTACATCATGCCTCATTGTGGATTATGCATTAAACGACGGCTCCTGTCACTCTTAAGCACTACACGGTGTGTGTGCTTATATATATATATATATATATATATATATATATATATATATATATATATATATATATATATATATAGACTTGCAATCAAAATGATTCAACCCCATTGTAAATCAGGTTTATTGTCAAAATATACAGACTTTCAGCTGTTTGCAATGAACAAAAGCAATTGAAATAGTTCAGCACAATGAATGCTTCAAGTGGTTTCCCCAAATTCAACTGAAAATGCAACTTAGAATGATTTCTCCAGTCTCAAAATGATTCAACCCACTGAATAGAATCCCTCACAACAGCACAATTTTACAAAACAGGTGTTCTCTCAAGCACACTTGATGTAACTGATCAAGGGCTTCATTAGTTGCACCAGATGTGCTTGAACTGGACACATGAAATACCTGGATGGGGCAGAAAAAGGAGGCTATCAACAGCTGCAACCAGATTTCTGAGAAGGCAGATTGTGAAAAACCCTCGAGTGACTGTAAAAGACCTGCAGCAAGACCTGGTGGTAACAGGCACTGAGGTTTCAGTAAGCACACTATGGTGCGTACTAAACGCAGAAGGTTTCCATGCCAGAACTCCAAGACGTACACCACTACTGACCCAAAAGCACAAGAAAAGTCGGCTCAAAAGCATTCGTTGTGTTGAACTATTTCAATTGCTTTTGTTTGATTTGTTCATTACAACAGCTGAAAATCTGTCAATTTTGACAATAAACCTCATTTGCAATGGGGGTTGAATAATTTTGATTGCAACTGTATATATAGTACTGTGCAAAAGTCTTAGGCACATGCAAAAAAATGCTGTAGAGCAAAGATACCTTCACCATTAAAGAAAATACTATAAAGAGCTGTAATCAGTAATAAATGAAACAAAGGCAATATGGTGTGACGACCCTTTGCTTTAAAAAAAAAAAAAGTAGTCTCAGGTAGAATTAGTGCGGTTTTATAAGGAAATGAGCTGTACATTTTATTGAGCATCTTGGAGAAACAGCCACAGTTCTTCTGGAGACTTTGACTGTCCCACTTTCTTCTTAATTTTGCAGAAAAATACAGCAGCCATCATTAAGTTTTTTTGTCTGAAAAGTGTCTCTAACCACTTAATATGCTGCTTTCTTTTTTTTAAAAAATTACATTTTTTCTTTAGATTTTGTGCTGGAAAACTAATGTTTGGAAATCTAAAATGTTTTTGCACTGACTTGATAATGTAGAACTCATAAAATAAAAATCTATAGCAAAGTTTGTACTAAAAAAAAGGGTGTCTAAAACTTTTGTACAAACACTTGAGGTTCATTGTTGAGTGTTTCCTTATCAAAAGAAGTTCCAGGTATAACCATAAATATTCAAAGAACCCAGGTTTTTATCCATCTGAGCACACTGTTTTCCATTGCAGGGGTAAGATGACAAAGATGGAGTTGCTGAACACGTCTGTAACAATTAAAATCATCATGAGGGAATTAAAATACAAGGGCGATCCAACTTTAGTTCGTTACTTTAAAGATCTTGTACAATATAATCTAAGAGGTCCATCCTTTGCCATTGCATGAACGTCTTTGCATCAGGCTGTTTCATAACTTATTACATTGTAAAATGCTTGATTCAGACATTTTTTCTATAACAGCAGCTCTTACAGCAGTGTAGCTGCAAATCGCAGGTTTATATTAATGAGCTTGTTCTAATATGTTATTGTTTCTAAAGTCACAACGGATTAACATGTGTAACTGTTGAGATAGTATATACGTTCTCTGTGAGGAGTTGTTTATTAAGCATTATTGAAAGGAGTCTCCAGTGTCAGCACTTTATAACAGTCAGTGGTAAGGCTGTAACTTTAGGTTTTCCAACATGGGAAAGTCTTCAGGACTGAGAACATTGTAGTTTCATTGTAAGACAACAGACTTATTACTATGAAGAGAGAAAAAAAGAGAGGTTGGTGAGGAAACTAATGTTTATATTGTTTATATCACTACTATCATGTAAGTGATTGTAACTTATATAATGGACAATCTACAACGTTAAATGTAGCTATAAACATATACAAAGTAAAGTTTTCTTTATTAAATAAAATAAATATAACTATTGGAAAATTGGTGTGGTATAAGTGCAATAAACCCCTTTGGCTCATGCAGGTTAGGAAAATAATCAACTTTAGGGTGTTACCAGTACAGTAACTCCTCTTCTTGTCAGACTGCATCACACCACCATTTCATTGATTATTTTCCTATTAGCGCAAACCCTGTAATGTTTTATTTCTTATATAACACTTCTTTGAAAGCCTGTCATTTTTCTTTGGGAATTATTCAGATTTCAAGGCGTCCTCCAAACGAGGAGCTGTTTGATGTCTCATTTCATTTGCAAAAATGTACAAAAACCCACGAGGACACTTTCCAGGAGAACGGCTCTTAATTACTGCCAAAAATCTGAAGCATAAACAGCCATCAAGGCAGAGATAACAAGCAAAGTGCTGAATCATGGGCCTTTATCAAGCTCATTCATTCAGTCTTTATGTAAAGAGGCTGTAATTGCATAAGCATAGGCACATAAGTAACTATGGAGCATAAAGGTTTTCCATATTTAAACATGACTTGCGCAAACATCTGACGGTTTATTTTAGTTAACTTCTGACAGTTTATTTTAGAACTTAATTTCTGGTTCCTGCAGTCATTTCTTTCGCCTGTTTGGTAGGCCAGAAATATGTTCTGCATATCTGTAGACTGTGATTTGTCCTTTTTGGACAATAACCATGAGGTACGACATGGTGCTGCATGATCAGGATTAAAAATAGATCCTATCCGAAGTGTAATTTTAGGGTAATTTATTATTCAGAGCTAGCCGAAACTATTATTATGCAACCGAGCTTCAAATAGTGAACCGTCAACATCAGTGAGACAGCAGCATTCATGTAGTCCTGTATTGATGCTTATAGTGAACCATTGACAATTCGGCTCTCGTCTCACTTCAAACACAATTCGGTCCCGACTGCCCCCTCATCAGCATTCACTCCATGGTTTATTCATGATCTTTTATTATGCATTTGAGGACCGCTATTACTGCTGGATGCAAATTTCAACACGTTTTCCGGACAAGATTGGTTCATAAAAATAAAAACACTCTGTCATATGAGAAGGAACATTACACAGTGTATGTGGCCATGTGGCTTTATAAACACAATCTGCCAGAAGTGTATTTGTAGGGTCATCCAGAGGCTCTTTGGCTGCGCAAGTGTACTAAATAATTCCCCTTAATGTAAAATAACAGGGTTAATAACAAGTCAATAACAAAATCAGTGTCATTTTGAACCTATGCATTTAGTGAAGCTTTGTTGTTTTTTTTTTTTTTTTGCATTTATGAATACCTCATGAACAAAGTACAAGATGAAAGATGAATGGAGGCCATTTTCCCCGCAAGACAGAGTCTTTTTTATTATTATTTCATTTTCTCCTCTACATGCACTTCTAATGTCATGTACCATCAGTGGTATTCAGTGTTCAGGTCTTCAAAATCAGTTACTATTTTAAAACAGAAGACAGGTTGATGGTTACCAGGTAGAAAAATTATACTGGGAAAATAAAAGTGTAAAACAGAAACAGAATAAAATCACACTGAAGCCATTAACTCCACATGCCACGCTACGATTTTTCCCCCCAGCCTTCTCTCTTTAAATCTTGTAGTGTTTGTGTAGAAAACATTTAGAAAGAAGAACGTGTCCCTAAGGCCAGGCATGCATGAATCAGCTGAGTTTAAATCAGGAATGACAGAATGTATGGGTGACGGTCGAACGGGATATTGAAAGACGAGTTATTTCAGGCACTTATAAAATCTCCCGAGTCCTTGGCTACACCACGCTTCATTGTGGATTATGCATTAAACGACGGCTCTTGTCACTCTTAAGCACTACACGGTGTGTGTGGGTGTGTGTGTGTGTGTGTATGTGTGTGTGGGTGTGTGTGTGTGTGTGTATATATATATATGTGGAACTTCTTTTGCAAGACAAGGCAACAGACATTCAACAGCAATGCTTTAAAGGGATCTCCATCTGCCGTCGTCTTTACGCCAGTGTTAACTCACAGTATAGAACTGTAAACACTCAGAATCAGTTAGGATTTTTATTGAAAGGGTTATGCTTAAAGCACCTCATAGCTAAAAACTCTCTCAGAAAAATTAGCACGACAGTGTACTTTTCTTTGTTGGTAGGGTGGAACCATCAAGGGTACATCTTTTGTACTTTTAATATGTATCTTTCACCTGGTAATGTGGATATAATATACCTTTAAAAATGATTTCAGCTACATAAATGGACTGTAATTAGTTTTTCGAATAAAGCTCCAAAGGTACACTACATGCAGCTTTCTAGGTCAAAGTTACTAACTGAGGTTACATTCACATTACAAGCGTCATTGCAGTTTGGATCTTGTGCTCAGAGTGGATCTGTCTCTCTTGACAGATGACATTTGGTTTCCATTCGTAACCACATAACTGTCTTTAAAATACACAGCATATCAAATTTGTATGATTCCCATGCATCACAAAGAGCAAAGTCATATTTGTGACACAATCCATCATAGTAGACGCAACAAATGTATGCGCTACTACCCCAAACCTGCGTCGGTTTGCTCTGGAGGCCAGCAAACAGCTCGGCACGTGCACATGATCAGGTTGAGAAGGTGAATAAAGAAGCCAGATGGCTAGCTTTTGCTGTTTTTGCAGCTATTACTGGCACTGTTGTGCCGAGCGATGTGTGGGTATGGGACAGGAGCCAGCAATGATGGGACCGCGCTGTGGAGGGATTCACAGAGTATTTATATGGGAGAGTGTTCCTTTGGCACTGTAGCCACATTCATTTTTGGCTGTGCTTTGCCACTTCTTCGGCAATTGTTTCACAAACCACTTGGTTTTGGTAGCAATAAATTCATTTCCTTAAATGTAGCAACAATTTCTTCATCCTGCCATTGATTTTAACGTCACTACACGTGAAACACAGCAACCAAAGCGTATGCATTAGGAAAAAGCTACATGTATTCCAATCTGATGGATCTCATTCATGTTGCATAGCCACATTAATGTTTATGTATTAAGATCTAGGACTTCAAACGAATGTGACTTAGGTCTGATTTTTTAAAAATCATATTTTAATATCAATCAAATCTGGATCACATGAAAGCAGAAAATCGGGTTTGTATCACTTCAACCTGGTAATGTGAATGTAGAATAAATTGACAAAAGATGTACCACCAAAACAGCAAGGAAAGGTACAGTTTAGTATGCTTATTTTCTGAGAGTGTAGAAGGGAGGGAACTGAATTGTGAAGTTTTTTTTTTTATTCATCCTCATCACCTTCCATCTATACCTGTAATCTCAGTATTGTTTCATTTGTTGCTTCCTGTTTTCCTGGACCATTGAGGTGGCAGTGAGTACGGCCCATCAGGAGACTGACAGCTGCAATTAGCTGTTCACATTTGTCTGGTTAAATTACTATATGCACATGATGATGTTACAGAGACTGACCACACTTCCCTCATTGTTCCTCTTATGACATCCCATAATTAATATGCAGGTCTCAACTCCGGAAACGGGGGAAGCAATATGGAAATTGGTGTCTCAGCCGGAGGTTTCGTTTTTGCATTTCATTTCACGGAAACACATTACTCATTCCAGCCGCTTTGTTCGTAATATTGATGGCTAATATGAAGTTGATGATGGTTGTTGTATACATGAGGGATATTAGAGACACCAATAACGAGCCTGACTGCCAGCCTGTGAAGACCCAAGACAAAAAATATTGACTCTCTCTGGAGCACAAAGAAATCAACATTGACACTCTAGGATTACACTGTTCAACAAGCACAGATTAACAACAGTGAGGTAATGGAGATTACGTAAACATGACCTTTTTCAGAAGGTTGGAAGAAACGTCCAATTTCAGTTTTCCGAAGCACTGTGCCCTTTCTTCTTTGATTATCAATTAGCTAATAAAGTCTATGGAGTTTAAAGGGACTCAAATGTTTTTCATGCTTTTTTTTAAAACACCACATTCTGAACAATATCATGTATATCCATCTGTTAGAAGAGGCCACTTAATAAGTTTCCTATTAAACTTCAAAACAAAACACTTTTGGGGTTTTAAAAGTCATCTCGACATTTAAACCTGAGATCGGAATACCAAAATACCTGTACTGGTCATAAAGGTGTTTAACAACTGTTTATAGATGTGGGTAGATTATTAAATGGACAATTGGTTGCATTTTACCAGCTGGAACATAAAACCACACGTTCCAATGTCTGAAGCAGGACATTTACACCATCTCCTCTTTAAAGAGTTAGTGATTATTTTACTAATGCCACTTTTGAAGTTAAAATCTCTTGTGGACACAGGAAGAGTTAGGAAAAGTATTACAAATCTGACCTAAATACTTTGTAACAGTAATGCACAACTGGAAAAAGAGAAGACACATGTTAAGTATTGGACTACATCTATGGTTGGTGTCTTAGCTTGAATAGGATTGAATTGCTCTCCGGAATCAGAAATTTCGCCCCTATTTTTTTCTCCACCCGCTTAGTCAAGGCCTTATTGGCGTAAACAATGACGTCACATCACGGTGCTGATGTCCTCTGGTTCGTCTGGCTTCCTGGGTTTGCTCGGTAGAGACTTGAGGTACTCCAGGTGGCGCCGTGCATCCTCCTGGTTCTGCCTGACGTAGTAGACGACATAGGAGATGACCATGGCGAACCAGCCGAACATGGTCACCAGCATGGCGTAGTCGGTGGTGCGCCTGGCCAGGTTGCACAAATCGGCATCCACTGCCAAGAACGGACGTCCCTCCTGGTCCCTCAGCTCAGAGCTGCGGCACAGGACACGTGCTGCTGCTTCATGATTGTGCGCCATGCCACCAAGTGCCTGTTGCAATGCACAGTCGCAGTGCCATGGGTTGTCATGGACCAGCACACGCGCCTTCAGCCGTGCGAATGCATCCTTGTGCACGCTCACTATGCGATTGTGTGACAAGTCAAGAAGCTCCAGCGAGGCCTCCAGGCCAACAAATGCACTCTCGCCTAGCGTCTCCACTGAATTATGGGACAGGTTCAGCCTGCGTAACATCCTGAGGTCCTGGAAGGCGCGCTCAGGAACAGCATGGATTTGGTTGCGATCCAGTTGGAGGAGCACCGTGTCTGTAGGCAGGTCCGAGGGGATCTCCTTGAGTTCCGCCAGGCTGCAGGTTACGTTGAGGCCATAGGGCGGGTACTCAGCCCGCTGACACACGCACCCTTTGGGGCACATGCTGGCTGATGGGAAGCAGAGGGCCATGAGCACCAGGCTCTGCAGCAGGAGGCACATGGGGATGGAGCGCGAGAGCCACAGGTCCAGCGGAGTCATGCTGGACGCACGTCAGCATAATCCCGCCGCTGCCAGCTAGCCGGACCAATCATTCCAGCCCCATAGCGGCCCAAGTGGTCACGCCGAGCCACGGCACTCTCATGCTCCACTCAGGCCTGTGTGCGAAAGAAAGTACACTTCAGCATATATGCATTGAAAGTGATATGAAGTTTCAAGGAGCGTTCATCAGTTACTTTGCATTCACACTGGCAGCAATTTTTTTTAGCTGTATGTTAATTGCTGGTAGCAGTTTCTATCTTGACGTATGGCTGGTCGTTATAGTTTTCCTGCTGATCCTGGCTAGTGTAATATGGCCACGCAAACTACATATCTAGCTACAGATCATATGCAACACCACCCATTTAACCACAAATCAGATATGTTTATGCAAAGAAATTAGATATTTGTCCAATTTCACCTCAAATCAGATGTATTGAAAGGAAATGTATACAATACATGTAGCGAAACACCATCCACTAGTGGCAGTATATTTCTTTGCAATCACTCCTGGCTGGAAGCAGCAAAAAACAAAAGAAAACAAAAACATCAACAACAACAAAATGGTGGTGTTATTCTATTTTAGGTCAGATTTTTAGGTTCAGGAGCTAAAACTTAACATAACGATGGTGAGACAAAAAAACCCAAAAACATCTTTCACAGTATGGGGAAAAATGGCGCACCACCGTCCCTCACTTCCATGTCTCATTTGCGTACACTCTGCATAAACATTTCTGTTGCTAGCCCTGCCCAGTTTATATCGTCAATACTCACTCTGCCTCCTGTTGCTATAAATTGCCACCTTTCATTGAAAATGAATGACTTCCGTCTGCTTTGTCGTGCTGCATCGCTGCCAGTGTAAATGCAGGGTTATGTGTACAGAGATGGAAAGAAACGTCATTAGACAAAAGAGAAAATGGCCAAAGAATGACAAAGAAGTGTCAAGACCTAAAAAAAAAACATCTATTATCTCAGCCAAGTATGACTTTTTAATATTCAACCGTCACCCAGAACAGATTTATCACATCTCTGTACGATTGCATCAGCCTGTAATGACAGATTCATGTTTGCTGCTGGAGAAGTGATATGAATATGGTTGAGTCAAAAAAAAAAACAACAACAACTTGGGTGACAGGTGTGAGCACAGAAGTGTTTCCTTGCTCACTGGAGACAAGATACACAGACATACACATCCTCTCACATAGAAACAGGAGTCCTAATGCAGCCTGAGCACAACGAAGAAAACAGCTACACGCGAATCTGTTAATTTGATTATTACTGCATGCTAATTTCCTGTGCCTGCAGAAGCTTTTCATTTTCAAACTGTATAGACATTTTTAATCTTACACAGTGACTTACGTTGAGAAAAACGAGCATACTTAATTAGTGCTGAATAGTGTTATTGTTTCATTGTTGTTGTTACTGAATTAATACTAAGCTACACTTGGTACAGTATATACTGCAGTCACATTTTACATATACTAAGTATACTTACATGTGCTTTTTAAGCCAACGTTATTACATAGATGTGAAGCTACAGTATGTAAAAACGTAAGTGTGAGAAAACAATATACGTCCTATGTATAGTTCAAGAGTAGTAGAATTCTACTTTTATATTATACAAAAACTCTGCTTCATTTAATTCAATTTTAGTTTAATTATATATCACTTTTAACAACAGACATTGTCAAAAAGCAGCTTTACAGAAATAAATAGTTGAATTCTCTCCTGTCTTGAATATTCTTGCTGAATTTGCTGTTTGAATTTTCGAATCCATTTGGTCAGAAGTGAATAATTTTCTATAACAGCAGCTCTGACAGTAATTCTGGCTGTAAGGCAAATCAGGTGTATATTCAATTCAATTCAATTTTATTTGTATAGCGCTTTTTACAATAGACATTGTCTCAAAGCAGCTTTACAGAAATATCAACATGGTATACAGATATTAAAGGTGCGAATTTATCCCAACTGAGCAAGCCACTGAGTGGCGACGGTGGCGAGGAAAAACTCCCTAAGATGTTTTAAGAGGAAGAAACCTTGAGAGGACCTTGAGTATATTAATATAATGCACTTGATCTAATACGTTATTGCTTCAATCGTAGCTGTAATAACAAACAGATTTAAAAATGTGTCATTATTTAACAAAGAAAAACATGTAATAATCGATATGGTGATTTTTTTCTGTAAGGATTTGTTTATATAACGTTTATGGAAGAGTCTCTTGTGTCAATGCGTTGTAATCATCAGGAAGTTTTCCACCACTGGGAAGTCTTTAGGACAGAGGATTTTGTACTTTGTACTTTCTCTGTAACATGACAACCTGATATTTTTTTTCTCTAATTAACCTCAAGAGAGAGAGAATTAAGAAAGGTGATGGAAGTACTGTTTACAGGTGTTATAAATGATAACAGGCACCATCTTGTTTTTACGTTAAATGTAAATATAACAGATTTACATGTATAATATATCGGTGATAAATGTCTTTTTTTTTTTAAATCGCAAAAAAAAAAAAAAAACGTGCTCAAACTACTGTGGTAAACAAGAAAAAACACTTCAGAATGTCCTTTTATAGGAAAATCACACCTACGCACAATTATTTTTCAACCCCTTACAAAATATATAAGGTTATTTTTACAAGGCTTACCTCTTTTAAAGTTTTAAGTGGATAAATGTTTGAACTTTAAGCAACATTAAAAACCACACAACTAACCTTACTTAATTAACTAATTGAATCAATACTTTTTGGAACACACACGTCCTGAATTTAAAGAAGAATTAAATAAAATGGAAGAAATGTTGAGTAAAACTCGCTTAAAAGTGTAGTTTGTAACGTTATGAAATGTTTCTAGCCCAAAATTCATCATATGATTTCAAATATACTACAGAAAACAGCTTCTTTATACAAATATTTCTGTCCCTGAAATTAGCGCCACCTCCAGACAGAACATAGCTCGGAAAAAGAGACTCATGAGGCATACGCAGCTTGGACTGAAGGGCTGGAGGAATGAAGAAGGCCTGGTGATGTTTTCATTACATCTGCAACTCAGCTTAGAGAAGAATATTTTTAAGAAATACTTGCAAACATTGAAGATTTTCAGTCTATTCTAAGTCTTGGTGTATTACAATAAATAAAGTAGTGTTGCCACTTTCTGTAATGCTCAATTCAACCCTAAAGACCTAGTGCTCAACTTTATCTGTCTGGAGTCACCAGTGTGTAGGTGTGTGTTTCTGGCAGGGTTGTATTTGTTTGGATCAAGGCGAGTCATCTACAGTCGACTGATCCAAACCGACACACTGGCGCCTGCTTGAAATCAGATGCTGGTGTGTGGAGATGCACCATATAAAATCGATTCCTGTTTTAAAATAACTTCCCTCTAAGTGCACTCAGAAGTCCAAAAATAATATCATGTATATTAAAATAAGCACATTATATCCAAGTCTTACCCCATCTACCCTGAAGTTGCCTTTCGTTTGGAAACCAAGAGTCTGAAACATTGTGAAGCGCATTAGACTAAACTGCCGTCAGACAGTTGTTAAGAGCAGCAGCCCATTACATGGTTTGCTGTTTCCTTCAACGCAGTGCACATAATTTGCATAAGTTAATAATTATAAATTTGTGATAACGATGATAACGAAGCTGGTTTTAGGAAATGGAAAAGAGCATGTTATTATTCCACCAACATAATGATAATGAGCTACAATTTTTATCACACAATTAAAATCTTTCGAATTGCCTTTGGTAAGACCCAGTACATAATTGAAAAGATAAGATAATAAAGAAATAACACTGAGATGAGATCACTGGTTGCTGTGTTTAGGCCTGGTACAGTAATATAACTGTCAAATCACAATTATTTGAGATGACTAGAGTTATTTGTGTTGATTAATGATTTGATTCCACAATCATATGCATCAGAAAGCAGAATTTCTGCATCATCATATTTGAATAATCATTCTCAATCGAAAGCTATGGTTTATGAACGTTAGATTTATGAAACTTGTTATTCAAACTATGTTTTGCAAAACACACAAATAATTATTAGAATATTTATAATATTTTATTTAGTTTATTTAATGCATAAATACAATATTGAAACTATTCACATAGTTTTTACTCTAGTGCTTATTCACCTCATCACTTCAGTAATAGGTTTTATATGTTTAATTTATTATTTGATGTCATTTTTGATTTTTTACAGTCTAAAAGGTATTTACTTAATTTACTTTACTTTTGATCAGTGCTGATAAATGGCTGAAAGTGCAACATTACACTATTGTTTATTACACTACTTGTATGTTTATATTATAAAGATCAACAGAAAAGAAAAGTAGGAGCTAAATTTTCATAAACATGGAACGCCTAACTATATTATGCTCATAAGAGAGAGAAATGTCTAACACATGTTCATGAAAAGGAATCCTTATCCAAACCTGTGTCTCATATATGTAAAGAATATATTTTGTTTGCTCTGAGTTGTATTCAAATACTGAACTTGTGTCAGGATGACCTTCATTATTACAAAGATAAGCAGTATTACTTATACTGCAAACCTTACAGGAAAGAAAATTATTAAACCTAAAATAATATTTCTAACTTACGGCCAAACTGGGTGTCCATTAAAATAAAACATCTGTTGGTTCCGGCTTTATTTCCACACTTGAGAAACCTAAAATTGCCTATCTGTGCTTGTGTGAGTGTGTATATATTACATGTGTCTGTTAGACACAATCTGTGAGTGTGTATGTGTGAGAGTGTGTGTCTGTTGGAGGTCCCCGTGGGCCAGCTCGGCCCCAGTCCCAGGCCAATATGGTGTTATTTGTTCAGCTGGTACCCTGTTTTAGCAGACACGCAGCCTGCTGTGACTTCTAGTTGGATGTGGTTTTGGAGTGTTCTTGCCTAGTAGCAACATTTAAAACCTTAATATGCAAATAGTAGAAAATAAAATAAAAAATATTTTTTTAAAAACTTAAGTTATTAAATTGTGAAAGCATTTCATTGCCAGTGTGGTCGTTCACACAGAAATATTGCCTCATACTCTTATAGTTACACATTAAGTCCCTAATGCACTGTACAATGAACTGTAAAATGGGTTATAATAAACCCCAACTTGATGATGCGTTGAAATCTTGTTACAAAGCAGCATTTGTTTAATGCAAAGCTTTTTCAACTAAACTAAATCTGTTATTTTTTCGGGAAACGATTTGTTTAGAAATGATTTTATTTCATGAATATCAAGAAACTAGTCATGAGGCACAGTGTGGCTCCAACTCATTAACCAGCACGAGATGGGGCTGACACTGTTGTATTAAAAGACACAGGAGGTGAAAAACATGACACCCCTGCTACACTGGGTGATTGTGGGTATGGTGTCATCAGTCTGAAATGATACATAGCCAATGCAGTAGAATGGCACGTTTCTGCAACTGATTCTGGATCAGTGTGAATAATAAAAATAGATCTGATATAAAATCACTAGGCGTTTCACCTGATCGTGACCTTCCCATGGGCACAAACAGCTGCCTTTTTTCAGGGACAATACAATTTTTTTTTCTTTTTCTGTTAACACACCTGATTTTTTTTTTTTTTTCAGGGACGATACAATTTATTTATTTATTTTTCTGCTAAGACACCTGATTGATCTGTGATGTAGAAGTGTTTCTTTTTCAGTTTCTCTTGTGTTGATGTACGTCAAGATGATCACATAATCAAGGCCATTTTATTCTAACTCTAAATAAAGACAAAATTAACCTGTCATTTTTGCAGCACGGAAATCATAATCACTTCCAAACGAAATTGCACCAGAAAGCAGAGAGGCATGAATTACTAACTAATTACACAGAGTGAGAAAGAATGTATATGCTTAGTATAAAAATAAACCGACTCTCATGGCTTTTGTGGACCAAAGCAAGCTGAATGGTATCTGGTAATCATTTGTCCTACATAATCAATCAGGGTTAATTCTGACATCTAATTTGGATTCAGTTTTTGTCTTAGTCTTTTGACAGAAATACATAATAGCCAATCACATTTAGCTGGCTATTAGCAATTTTTCTCTGTTTGAGAAAAAGCAAGCGAAAATGTTTATCATATTTTTCCCTCCGAATTTTCCTCAGTATTATCTCTCATGTAGGCTTTACATATCTTATTTACTTTCAAACACTTTCTACTACAGTACATATAACTACAAACTTACAAGTACAATTCTTGTAATAAACCTACAGTATATGCAAAACTGTTGAAACAGTTGATTTAATCGGTTTCTGACATTTCTGTCTCGATTTATTCATTACATTTCACCAAGAGCAAATTTTAATTTATATTCAGATTTTTGGGAAAAAAAAACAAAACTACCTTTTTCATCATAGTTTTTCATCATCGTTTCAATCATCTATACATGATACAATCAAAAAATTGTTTAAAAATAAACAACAGAACAGAATACAACTGAATACAACAGAATTAGGTATTTACAGGTCTACTCTAGCTTTTAACCCCCAAACCATCACTTTCACACTCTCCGTTAATTACCAATTATTTAATAATGCATCAGTTCTCTACTGCGCCTCAGTAGATTGTTATTGATTCGTGTAACATGTTCTGCCTTTTTACTAAAACGAATAGTGAAGTAAAAAATGCAAAGTAATCCTTCCTCACACATAGGATTATTCTGAGGCCACTGAATGTCATGTTTTTTTTTTGTTTGTTTGATTTTGGGGGTTATTTTTATTTTATTGTTTATTGGTATGTTATTTTTACATTTTAGATTAACACTTATGTATAATTGAACATTTAACATATTCCTTTGACACATTTAACCCTCCAGTGAACTGTAGATGGTTGTGCAGTTCCACTACTCACTCTTAAAACATTATACCTAAACATTTTGCATTTTTTCCCCCTTATACAGATACTTAATACTTAGATTGAAAATGTAAAGGTTAAGTGAAAAACACCATTTATACTAATGTTGCACATTTTCACACATGTTAAATGTTCTAATCGGGGTGGGGTAAGCGTAACCCTAAATGTGAACTTATCTCAGTGGTTTATCTAAGATCTCCAAATCCTGTTGGATGTGTGATGCCCTAAGAGGTGCAGAGAAGCATTATAACCTGAGTAGAGCACTTGGATAAGAGAGATAAATAAAACAGACTAATGACGTTCAAGTGATTTGTTTTCCTAGTACAGCCCAGATGAGCACACATACTGATTTGGCTGGGTTGAACTGGATTTTGGTAATCATCATCATCATCATCATCACCATCATCTTCAACATTCCTCATATGATATCACAGCCCTAGCGCACATCAATAACGCGATTTCATTGTACTCAGTGTATTATTGTGAAATGCATGCTAGATACAGAAATATGCATGTAAAATCTCCATGCATTGCAATAAGACACATGCACACAATGCACAGACAGACATCTGAGCAACAGGCGACATGCGTTTCCTCACCTGCGATAAAACAGCAATCGGTCGCCGCGTGCATTCCGCTGACATATTTAGGAGAATGATGTGCAAAAAAAAAAGAGGTCCTTAAGGGAAGCACGGTTGTATCCTGATCTGAGAGAGAAGGCCCGCTGCTTATTCACATATTTGAATGTGTTTGTTGACGCTCACGCACGGCGTCGCCGGGGAGAGAAAAGGGAGGGGCGCCCCTGCTACGAGCGGCGCGCGCTTAAACGAACCGACGGGCGCGTGCGTTGCCCGACTCACTCTTGTCTCGACACCCTCTAACGTGTGTGTGTGTGTGTGTGTGTGTGTGTGTGTGTAGGTGTGTAGGTTCACGCCCAAGACAGAGTGCAAGGGTCCATGCGATTCATGGTCCTCACCAGGGTTCCAGGAAAAAAAAAAAACACACTGATAATCGCGCAGACATCTTCAGAGCTCGCGCATCCCGTCTGATCGAGGTGTCAGCGCATGTGCCCAGATCATGAAGTCACATGACATCTCAGTGGTTTTGACATTCTGACTTCTGCACGTTTTTTTTTTTTCTAGACTGATCTACACCGGTTAGGCAAGCTTTGGCTTTCTGGACAAGAATTTTTTTTTTTTTTTTTCAACTAATAAAAAAATATTGGCACCCTTTATGATAAGCAAAAATGAGCAACACATGCAACGAGCACGATTTTAATCTTAATATATTAACGGTATTTTTTTTCAAGCAAAAAAATGTTATTTTCTGTAAAACACTGGTTTCAGAAGGATTTGGCTATATGGCTATAAAAATTAAAACCTTTCCTGAATAGAGCACCAGCACTAAGTCTCTCCTCGTAATGTACAACAAGGTTGGAGATCCTGGACATTCTTCCATGCAGAATATTTCAAGCTCCTTTATATTGCTATGTAATTCAAACCACGTGTTTTTATTATGGTTTAAATCCATCTAGCCATACATTTTCCATATTGCTTATCCTACACAGGGTCATGGGGAAGCCTGGAGACTTTTGGAAATGCATGTTATACACATCAACACATCACAATTTTGGACTCTGGGAGGAAACCAGAGTACCCGGAGGTAACCCTTGAAGCACAGGGAGAACATGCAAACTCCGCACTCACAGAGCAGGGGCGAGATTGTGAGGTGTGAGGTAAACGTGCTAACCAATTAGCCACCGTGCCCCCCTTGGTTTAAATCTGATGACTATATGATGATAGTCATGATAGCGTAAACACTTTTGTTGGGTTCATTTTAGAATCTTGTTGAAAGACTTGTCTATAGGGACATGAAGGGTAGGGTTACTGTCTCAGAGCTTCAGGGTCCCAAGTTCAATCTTAAGCTTGGTTTACTATCTGTGTGGAGTTATGCATGTTCTCCATGTGTCTGTTTTCTCCAGTTTCCTCCCACCTCCCAAAAACATGCCTGTGTGTGTGTGTGTGTGTGTGTGTGTGTGTGTGTGTGTGTGATCCCATCTGGGGTGAATTCCTGCCTCATGGTCAGTGTTACCTGGATAGCCTCCAGTTCAACTGTCATCCAGAACAGGATAAAGTACTTACTTATGATGAATGAATGAATATATAAAATACGGCAATAGGCCACTATGGAACAATAAGCTAGTATGTCCACAAAAGACAAAAATGGACTAGCAAATGATTGCCGAAAATGACAGTAGCTTCAGTAGATTAACAAATCTTAATGCTAGCTGACATTAGCTTGCTTTCTTTCTCATACTGACCACTTCTGATCTCATTACGTTGAGCTTTTTTTCCCTATTGCTGCAGCTTTTTCTTTTTTTATGAGCTCCGCTCTCATAATTGCAAGGGAAAAAAATTCTGTAATATTAATAATTTTGTATATTTTATTAGATAATCAAATTAAATGCTAAATTAAAAACCCTAGGCCCTAGGCTGAAGCCTATACTGCCATTCTGTTAGTCTGGTCATACTGTTAGTCTGGCCACCACAAACCAAATCTTTGATTGTGGTATTATCTGACTCAAAAAATTAAGTAAATTTTCCGTTTTGAAGCTGTAATCTTGTTTTCTTCCCTTTACCCATTCTTTCTGGGTCCAATTGTTTTTTGTTTTTTTTGCATTTCTTCTACAATTATAAACTTCGGACAGTATTAATTTGGTCCTACAGTATTTGAGCTTAAAGGTATATAAATGGTCATGTATGTATTCAAGCTATTTCCTGACTTGCACAGGTCATCACCATGGTGATGGATGACAAAAGGCTTTTTTATGAACAACCTGAAGACTAAGAGATATAATTTTTTAAAATGCTTTATACATAGTGTGTATAATCATTTAGGGTGAATATTTTAATCATTATGTATATACTTGCCCACTTCTCTTGAATGGTCCCAAAAGAGTCCCTGACTCTTGTTTATTGGTTGATCTCTTGGATAAAACTTCCTTCCTAGTGCTATTTTTATAAGCTATAGTGTAATCAAACACTACCTACTCTCCCCATTTGAAGAAAGTGCTACGTTAGTATGTTTAATTACATAACTGTTTGTATTACAAATCCCAATGAAGACATTTTAAACCCCTTCCACTGTGCAGGTCTAGACTGACAAAAGCAGAAGCTTACTCCCGGTATGTGCATATGAGAATGGGGAAAAAATGTTGGATGCTTTCTGTTGCCATTGAAACAAGAAAGATCACCATGGATGACCCATGTGGTCCAATCAAGCATCTTTACAAGAACACAATTACATTTGTCCTTCAGCAGAATTCCACTGAGAACGACAGCCTACTCATAACAATGGTCACATAACAGCCTTGTAGGCTAGTTAGAGTTAAGACTCGTTATGACAGATGCCATCCATCACCATTAAATCGACTTTGGTTGCCAATGTTCACAGTAATGAATGGGACACAGGGCACAGCAGTGTAACAATCACTGAAAGCCATGTCATGACTCTCCAACAATCTCTCAACAATTCCTCAACAACACCACAACAATTCATCTTTATTATTTAAACGACTATTAAATATTAAGCTAATTTAGTGGCGATTTTTCAATTTAAGTCATTTCTTGAAGAAAAAAAAATGGATACATGAGGCATTTAAATGTAGTTAATAAGCTACATGTTTACATCTAACTGGAGTATAATAAAATACACCATCATGGGATCATTATAACCAATACATCAGTGTTTTGTCAGTAATTCTTTTGTGAGTAATAAGTATACAGTATCTACAGAGTAGAGATAAAATATACACATTTGAAAATAACACTCTATGAACATTTATTTCTTTATTCACCTGCAAAGTGTCAGGATTTGAAAGGAATTACTGCACATGAAGCATCATCCAAGAATATGCAGTGGCTAATTGTTTGGGAACTGAAGTATATACAGTATTTAAAGGTGGTGTCAGTAATTATTTTTGATCAGAACCGTTTTTGTAATATATGCTTGGGAAAATATTTCTCTTTTGCATGTATCTCAAGCAGAAGTAAAGTAATAGCATTTTAAATCATGGTTACCCCCAAAAGACCAAAGTAAAAAACATAACACAACATAACATAAAACAAAAAACATTTTATGATTCAATTCCAACTGCAGAACAGGAGCATGACTGACATTTTGACAGCCAGAATTTGATTGTAAACTCAAATAATTGCACTTATATCCATTTCACTATGGCATGTAGTGAAATGCGTGATATTCAGTGTATGAGGAAATCACACCTACCTAGCAAGGTTTTAAACATCTTTTAGGTTTTAGACTGTTTTTAACCACTGTGTTTGATAAGCTGGCTCATTACCCAACATGAACTTTGCAGCAAGATAGCACAGACTAGTCATACAATGTATTTTCCCAGAACACCACACATATCTGGTGACGTTTATACCACTAGGATCTAATCAATTAGCACAAGTAGGCATCTATACCGTTCATCTATCCATCCATCAATCCATCCATCCATTTTCCATACTGCTGATCCTACACAGTTTCGTGGAGGAACCTGGAACCTATCCAATGAAACTCCGGGCACGAGCCAGAGGACACCCTAGATGGGGTGCCAACCCATTCAAACACCCATTCCCACACCCATTCACACACTACAGATAATTTGTAAATGCCACTCAGCCTACAATGCATGTCTTTGGACTGGGGAGGAAACTGGAGTACCCAGAGAAAACCCTGGAAGCATGGGGAGAACATGCAAACTTGGGATTCGTACTCCCAACCCCGAAGGTGTGAAAATGTGCTAACCACTAAGCCACCATGCCCCCCTGCTGACTATATCTTTACTGATCGTATGTTATACTTTAATGATAATAAGTTGTTGTATCATTGAGAGGTCAAAATGTAGCTTCTTATTTAGAGCTGCCTTGTTAATTATTTGAATTATAATAAGCCTATTATAAGTAAATGGCACACTTATATAGTGCTTTTATTCAAATCGCTTTACACTGTGTCTCATTCACCCATACACACACCAATAGTAGCAGAGCTGCCATGCAAGTCGCTAACTTGCCACCGGGAGCAACTTGGGGTTCAGTGTCTTGCCCAAGGACACTTTGGTACGTGGAGTCATGTGTGCCAGGAATCGGACCGCCAACCCTACGATCAGTGGACAACCTGCTCTACCACCTGAGCCATAGCCACCCCGGTTTTATAACCAGTGGTTGACCTGTTCAAGAAATTCAAGGTGGTATTGGGTTCGAATGATGGTGGTTATCTAAATTGTGGATTACGCATCGATTTATGCATCATGTGTTTACTTTGTTTTTTCTGAAGGTTGAAACTGCAGCATGCTACACTGTTATACACCACACTGCATTACCAACCAAAAGCATGGATTTTTTTACCAGAGTCTCATAAGTTTCTTTATACTTAAACCTATTACACTGGAAGGAAACATCTTTGGGCTCATGTATATATAAAAAAGCATGATGTAAAAAGGCAACAGCTTCGAATTTTTGTGAAGTTTGTAGTGAATTAAGTGCTCATTGGATCGGAAACAGCGCATCCAATCTGGCAAACACATTTTCTACAAAAGAAGCTCCGTTTAAGCTGTGCACATGCTTTACACTAATCCTAACGTTATTGGTTTGACATAAAGAAATTCTGATGCGTCTATGACTACATGGTGTTTAGATCTCAAATATGGATTTACTTAAAAATAATGGTAACAGTTATATTGCATAAATCCATTAATGCAAAGAGTATGGATAATGTCACATTTACAAAGCAGTGCATTTTATTCAGGATATGGCATTTCCTTGTGTCCCCTTGAATCAAGCTCTGATTATAAGTAAGAGCATGACACACTGTTTGTGGAGATTCCTGCAAATCTCCAAAACCCATGAAATTCCAAATCACATGAGCATTGGTCCTGGCCAGACAAATATGGTACTTGATCTATTAGTATGAGCCAGTTCAGGTTCTATATAAATATGACTAACTAGAGCAAAGCTAACAGCTGGTATTTCAACCACACAACTGGTACTCCATTCCTCCTCTTTCTGACCACTTCTCGCTAACCTGACTCGAAAATTTGACATGTGGAGCTACTGCTCACATTTTCAATATTATTGATTTCACAGACACCAAAGGGAATCTACAGTCCTGTGTTTGTGTCTGTGGACTTGCCTTGACTCCAGTCAATATGTTTTTCCACTGGCATACAGGTCTCACTGCCGCACTGCATGGAGGCTTGGTTCAATAATCAATATTAACTGTATAATATTGCTGATTATACCACAGCACTGTTGATTTCTCCAGGCTGATTGCACAGATGGTGTTGATTAATTTTCTATAACAGCAGCTCTGATAGTCACATGTTTATATCAGCGTGCTTGCTCTAATGTTGTTGTTTCTATGGTAACACCTTACTATGGCATGGTAGATGCTCTGTACAAACACATGAAAAATGAAATGTTTGTTTGGCATTTTTTGGAAGGAGTCTCCAGTTTCAGCGCTTTGTAATAATATGAAATATGTTTGTATTTTTGTATTAAAGAGAAAGCTTGAAGAGGTCACCCTGATGGGTCAGAGATGTTTTGGGGGCACAAGGGGGATGTACACAATATTAGGCAGGTGGTTTTAATGTTATGGTTGATCGGTGTAGTTGCAATAAAGGAAGTAAATAACTTGTTTTGAAGACTTTCCACAGTGTTAAACAAAACTATAAATTGATAAAAGTAACTTCAGTACTTGGTATACTTTATTTTAATAAAAAATATTGTTACGGTTTTGAAATGGCTATGGTATAAGGGGAATTAAACTCTTGCTCTGGACAGGCTGTTACTGGTAATTAATCAACTTCGGGTGGTAACAGTGGTGTCTTATTCTGTACATAACAGACAATACATTCACAGCTTAACATTATATGAGCAGATTGCTACAGCTTTATAAATTATAATCTCTCTGCAGTCAAATGGCTGTGTTGTCAAGAGTACCTTGAAACATGAACATGAGTGGGTGGTGAAAATTTTGGATTGCAAGAGTCAGGAAGTGTTATATTCACCTAGGTTATTTATTCACGCTTTACATTTAATCATATGTTTGCATGCAGTGTGTAAACGTTGCCTCTTTGAATCAACATTCCTGAGGATATGATGGATGTGGAGCTTGTTCTGAACTCAAGACATGTTTCCTCTACTAATCAAAATAGCTCTGCGAGAGCATGCATGTGATGACAGAAACAGCTTTGATGATTAGGCCAGTACTAGCCTGTTATTTTCCTTCCAGTTCCTCTCATCCACCTCACATACAGTACACCTAACACACACAAATACACACACACACACACACACACACACACACACACACACACACACACACACACATGGAATCGTTACAGGCTGGATGACTATAGACTATACTAAAGTAAATGACTGTAAGGCTCCAAACACCATAAAGCTCATTATTCATCATATACTAATAAGACATTACAGTATACTGCAACAATTATATTGCACATAAGGACATAGTATTTCATCATACTGTCATGATTTGACATTGTTAATTTGTCAAATGGATTTAGTGCCGCCCTTAATGCAATTCTTACACTTTTAAATATTTTTCAGTGTCATTTGGCTTCTACAGAAAAAGCAAAGTTTACTCTGGCTTGCAAAAATATTTCAACATGTATAGATACTGATAGAATTGAGTTTTCTGCAAAATCTCAGCCAAATAATTAATTTTAGTTCATATGAATGATGAAGCGGATTGGGTTTGTATATAATTAGCTGTATAGAAATGCCACAGCAAATACAACATACTGGCACAGTGACTCTCATTAGAAACCTTAATTCTATTCTATTCATATGCTTCTCCAGCAGTACTCCCAAACTGTACGTTGTTATAGTCAACATAAAATAGTAATAGTAATAGTAGACAGCAGCAGTACTAGACGCAGCTTCAGACATATTTATCACTTCTGTTTGAGACTGGAGGACATTTATCTTACTCTACATCCTGCTGTAAGTTTTATTAAGTGTTCCACCTGTTTTTAAATACTTGTCAAGGCCAAGAAACTCATTTTGAACAAATTTAAAGACAGCATCCTATGCATTCATGTATTTAATTTTCTATAACAGCAAATCACGGGTTTACAGTGCATCCGGAAAGTATGTGCTTTTTTGTTTTTCATTTTTAATAAATTTGCAAAGATTTCAAACAAACGTCTTTCACGTTGTCATTATGGGGTACTGTTTGTAGAATTTTGAGGAAAATAATGAATTGAATCCATTTTGGAATAAGGCTGTAACATAACAAATGTGGAAAAAGTGAAGCACTGTGAATACTTTCCGGATGCACTGTATTGATAATATAAAAAATGAAATATCATAATATATAAGTAGCATTAAGTTCTCACTCTCCCTGAAGGTGGTTAGTAAACTGTGACATGAGTCACACAGACAAAGGACACTTATACAGCCCCAGCACCTAATTTGATAGTTATTGATCACACTGGACCTCTTGGTTTCATGTCGTAACAATAAGCAATCAATACATGCAGCCGTGAGACAAAAATCCAGAGCTGTTATCTCTCTGAGAGCTTTGCACCACTGATGAGTCACCTCCCACCACCTGTTATTTGAAGCTTAGCATATTTTTTTAATTGCTTTTAGAAGAAAGAGATTTCCTGACAGGTGATGGACAATGTCGTGAATGAAGTCTGCAGAATAGTAATTGAATAGGCATTGGTCCTTTATCTCCAGGTTCAGTGTTTAAATACTGTCTCATCATCAGTGGGAAATTATTATGTTGCATCAGTAAAAATGATCTCCTCATGGTCATCCTTAGCACCATTAAATAAGCTTTTCCAACACACTTGAGAGCCCACATACAGAAGCTACTGAATGACCTCCAGGCAGAAGTAGGTGCTTATCTGCTTGGCTGAGGTCACCAGAGGCTAATTCTGATTGCGCTAACCCAGACCTGTCTGTCTTTGATATGATTTTGTAATAATGTTCTTGAGTCCTTAAGTGCGCTGCTGCAGCTGTGCCACCGCTTTCATCCTCACAGCCTCTTATTAAATTTGACATCCTCACGAGTAGCAGAAGCTGGACCCAGACCTTCCTACACGCCTTCGATTCTGTCTGAAGCTCACAGTCATGGCTGGACTCAGATGTATAGAGACGAACGGCACAGGGAAACTGAGACCACACACTGAGTAAAGTGAAATAATGCACCTGATGAAGGTAGGACAAAATAACAGATATGAAGGGATACAGAATTTGAGCTTCTATTGAGTTCAGAAGTTCGCACTGTAATTTGTCAGTTAATATATATATATATATATATATATATTATTAATTAAAGCCAAGCTTTTTATGGCTCCCTGGAACACACCCCAGCCTCTGGAGGGTTGCATGACTCAGTGCCAGTCCCAAGCCCGTAAAATGGGGGGGGTTGCGTCAGGAAGGGTATCCGGTGTAAAACGTGTGCCATAATCAACATCTGGACGGTTGATGCGCTGTGGCGACCCAGAAAAAGGGGAGGAGCTGAAAGAAGAAAAAAAAGCCATGATTTTCATCAGTTCATTGCAGGTCACATTTTACCTATTTATTGTTACATTTAATGAAACAAGTTAATTCCTGTTATAACCTACAGTACATAGGTTACATACTACATACCTGCTTGGGGCAGCTGTGGCTCAGGTGGTAGAGCGGGTTGTCCACTAATTGTAGGGTTGGCGGTTTGATTCCCGGCCCACATGACTCCACCTGCCAAAGTGTCCTTGGGCAAGACACTGAACCCCAAGTTGCTCCTGATGGCAAGCTAGAACCTTGCATGGCAGCTCTGCTACCAATGGTGTGTGTGTGAATGGGTGAATGAGAACCAGTGTTAAAAAAAAAAGTGCTATATAAGTGCAGACCATTTACCATTGCCATTTACATGATAGCAGCTATAAAAAGTTTTTCCCTCACCAGCCTCTCTTGTTTCTCTCTCAAAGCTTGGCATATTACTGAGAAACCACAAAGAGCAAATCCCTCTGTCCTGAAGACTTGTATCTGAACAATGAAAGCTACAGTTTTACCTCTGCTACAAAGCACTGACCCTACAGCCTCCATACAAATTGCTAAACATCTCCTCATATAAAACATCATATATCATCAATTACACACATTTTAAAGCATTATGTCCAGCATCCACCATACAATTCCTTGTTTAAGTTGTTGCTATAGAAACAGTAACATATTAGAAGTTACTTTAATATAAACAAGTGCTTTAATATAAACCAGCTACCTTGCAGCTCACCAACTGTTGGAGAAAATTAATTAACACCTTCTGACCAGTCAGATTTGAGAATTGTGCTGTGATATAAAAAAAAGAATAATTAAGAAGTATTAGAGGTTGATTTAGAGAAAGAGATGAAAATGTTACTGGAAGATGGTAACAATGGTGCATTTTCTGATCTGATTTTGGCTCTGAGATAAGATTGAATCCTTATATCTGGCTATTTTCACTGACCAGTTTGGAAATCCAATCCAATCCTGCAGCCAAAATCCTATCAGATAAATTCTGAACATCCTACGGTTTATAGAGGAATGGATACAGTTCAAATCAACGCATTATGTTATTTCATCAAAATGATTCAGATATAAACTGATCAAGAAAGCAAGATTTAACCAGACATAAGAACAGCAGAGAGAAAGTGGAAGAAATCACAACTCAACACAGATCTTGCCTCTTACCATGCTCCCTCTGGATCCCTCTGACAACAGCAACTACTGACTGGTATCACTTCTCTCTTTTCTTTCTAAAATCCTTGAATGCACTGTCTACAATCAACTGTCTCTCTACCTCTCACAGAACAACCTCCAAGATCCTAACCAGTCTGGCTTCAAAGTGGCACATTCCACCGAAACTGAGAAGCTAAATGCTGCTAGATCAGTCAAACTGTCATCAGTCTTCATCCTCCTTGACCTTTCAGCAACATTTGATACAGTTTGACACAGTCAACCACAAGACTCTCTTTTCCACCCTCATGAGTCTCGGAATTCATGGTGCACGTAGAATGCCTGTGGTTTGCTTCCTACCTGGAAGGTCACTCAAACCATGTGATGTGGAGGGGATCCACATCTGCTCCCTGCAGGCTCTCCACTGGTGTCCCACAAGGCTCAGTACTTGGTCCTCTTCTATTCTCATATTCCATTCAACCTCTGCAATTGATCCAGAACGCAGCTGCATGACTTGTTTTCAACCTTCCTAACGTCTCCCACACCACCCCATTGCTAAGCTCCCTCCACTGGCTTCTTGTAGCTGCCCGCATCAGATTTAAAACTCTGATGCTTGCCTACAAAGCCAAAAATGGACCAGCACCTACTTACCTCAAATCACTTATCACACCCCGCACTGCACCACACTCCCTCCGAACCTTTAGCATCTCTCAGGGTACAAGGAAGGCATGCATCAAGACTCTTCTCTGTTCTGGCACCTAGGTGGTGGAATGAACTTTCTCTAGATGTTCAAACAGCTGAGTCACTGGCAGTCTTCAAACCACGTCAAAAGACCTACCTCTTCCTAAAGTACTTAAATTAGCACTTTTCATTAAAAAAAAATGTCTGTGTTCTTACTATATTACCCCCCAATAGAGTTTTAAGAGTGATGGTATTCTTAGCCCAAGACCTAGTGAACCAATATCTGGATGTATTTACTGATAGAAGCTTCAAAGCACTTCTGTAAGTCGCTCTGGATAAGGGCATCTGCCAAATGCCATAAATGTAAATGTAAACCTAAGGATCCAGCGCCAGATATAGACTTAGATTCCTTACTGTTATATACTGTAGGTGTATGAAACTCTGATGCTACATTAGCTGCTGTTGTTAGCTTCTACAACACATCAAGACCTCTGTCAAATTAGAAGGGGGAGATGTGCTCCTAAGCCAATGACAATTTTACTAAGCAATTTGTGCAACTCTGTAGACACTTTGAATTCAATTTTAAATGGAGCAATCTATAAAGTCGCTCTAAACACAGATCAATGCTGATGATGTCTATGTTCCCAGTGTGGCATCTAGCTTTCTTATCTATGCTTGTAACAGCATACAAATTTGTTTCACTGTAAATATTCATGAAGCGAATAATGGAATAATAAACTGGTATTTCAATAGGATAACTTAGATCCATGAAAATAGGGTTATGGAAATATGCGTAATTTCCATCTTAGCAGGTCACTAGCATTTTATTATATGAAAGATGTCATAGGTGACATGGTGGTACAGCGGGTAGTGTCCCTGGTGTCCTGGGTCCCTGGCTCGATGCTGAACTGGCATTTAGGTTCATTTGGCTATGCAAAGTTCCTAATGAATGTGTTAACACGTGTACATGGTAGGCTACAATGGACTGGCGTCCGATCCAGGCTGTATTCCCACCTCACACCCAATGTTCCCAGGATGGTTAAAAAAGAATATGCCATTTAATTATAATAATGCTGTAGTAATGAAATACAAATTTTAAGACTCTGGAATACTTTAGCTGCTAATGAAAATGAAGCTGTTACTTGTTGTTATTTGATGCTGTTACTTGATGCTGAATCTTTATTTTCCATTTCCATCTTTACAGCAGGAGTTATTTTGTAAGGGGACAGAACTCTTTATGGAGTGCTATTATAATAAATAACCAACAATAGGGAGGTGTGATACCTCCTGCTCCTCCTGATGTGAAGCAGAGTTAATGTTACCACCCCAAAGTTGACTATTTTCCAATAACTGTACATCTCAAAGTATTTTATTAATCTTTTACCACAATTTGCCAACAATGGTGAAAAATTGTGAAACACATTCCTTTTAACTATAATAATGCTGTATTAATTACATAAATACATATTTTAAGACAGGTCTAGATAATATGATAATTCTGCGGTTTCTTGAATATTTATTTTCAGACATATGACACTGGAGGCATTTTGGCACACCATTTGTAACAAACTAGCGTTCTTTAAAATATTTTATCAAATATGTGCGCACATACAGTATATACACTGTATAATCCTTGCTTTTTTTTATTGGCAGCATTTTTGTGGAGGTTGCACTTGCCCATTCTTCCCCATGTTTCTTTTTATAGACCAATTCTCCTCTTATAGGTTATTCTTCATTTGTATCCCATGACTTATTCATAAAATATGTGAAGACTCCTCACAGAGCTGGGCACTGGCTGTGGAGCTTCTGCTGCCTGCACCATTGTTTACATATACTATGAAAATCCCAGCTCCCTCCCTGTAGGCAGCCAGGAAATAGAATTTCCTTGAAACAGCTTTTTTTCTCCGAATTATGCAGCATTTTCAGCCTGTCAAAGCCCCAATAGTATTTAACCCAATTGCCAAATAAAGTAATTATCCGCAATTGTATTAAAGCAAGGCATTAGGAATGACTTCTGGAAAGCACCCAGCAGCCATTGGGGCCTCCTACACAAGCATCAGGCTGTTTATCTGATTATAGATGACAATTACAGGCAACAAGAGCATCTTTTCTTGTCCTTTATGCTAGCTGATGGCTACTAGACTAGTTCCCGGCAGGTTTACTTATGAAACTCTGTTCTCCTACCTACTTTTCATGAGCTTGTACTAAACCTACCTTACTTTATTTAAATATGTGGCAGCAGAACATGGTGAGGCATTTCTCAAATTTACAGCGTTTTAATCATCTGAATTTGTCATGATTATCATTGAGGCTCAATGTGTGCTTTGCTTAATATTTGAAAAGGTCTATGATATGATTTAACCTTACATGATCTATGTATTATTATGTTAAAGGTGTTTGATAGTAATATGGCAGGTGAAAATAGCCCATCACATTTACACTGTCACCACAGAAGGGCTATTTTCTTCAGTCTTATGATTGCCCGGCTACAGAGACCCATCAAAAAGCAATAACTGCAGCCTGAAGACAATTTGCTGTCAGTCATCAGACAATAACAAATGACCACATTAGAGCAAGCTACCTAATTTTCCTGTGCTTGCCTGTTAGAAGGAGATTATGAATAGCAAGCAAACTCAAATCTTTACAGCAGGAGTTATTTTGTAAGAAAAATTTTTTTTGTTTTATTCAAATAATCAGCAGCATGGTTGTGTGATGTGACCCAATGCAAAGAGGAGTTACCCTTCTGACATTGACTATTTTCCAATAACAGCAGGTCTTTGTGTTTACTTTGTGATAGTTTGGCATCCCAACCAGTGTGTATTCCTGCTTGTGCCCAGTGTTCCTGGGATGCGCTCTGGATCCACCTGGATAAAGTGTTTACCGAAGATGAATGACTCAATCAATCAATCAAAATGGTGAAATCAGGTGAAAAGTTTGCATCTTCATTTTTCGTAAGCTCACGTTCTGCTTTTATACCTCACTTCAAACTTGTTTTGCATCCTCTCAATTGTAGCATATATTTTCATTGGACAAGACCAACACGAGTGATATCTAGTCAATCGGAAGCCTTTGTCCTATTTAAATACAGCTATTTTCCATAAGACCTGGATAGTTTTTATTCATTTTAAAGAGGGCAGATTTTTGCTGGTGTTTTGAAGTTAGTACTTAGTGTGGAGTCAGTCAAGTTTAAAAAGATGCAGATATTTTTGCTGCTTTGCCAAATACTCACTCTCACTAACTGCATTGAACTACTTTGGTCTTTTTAACTGTGATTCATTCTCTGAACAACTGCTGGTTCTTACTTTCATTCCTCTCATAATGCTTTCAATAGAACAATATTCTGCAATTACTGTACCTAAATGTTTTCCAAAAGGTATTTACCTTTTCTAAAGACTACCTGCTGTTAGCTTTGATCTGTCATGTAATTCTATAGTTCATGTCAGCATGAGGCTGGTCATGTGATTACAGATGGAAATTACATTGAGTGAGAGTGTCTTGTTTTATACTTTCATTACCTCAGCAGGAGCATTAAACATAGCCTTGAATGATAAGAAAATGTAAACAGCCCTCCAGTATGTTATGAATGACAACATGCAGACCATAGACCTCCTGCTGTTTGTGCTTAGCAGGAAATTGCTTCACATGCTCACAGAGTGCTTGAACTTGGCCAGTATAATCCAGCACCGAATGAAATGGCCTCAGAGGAAGTCACGACTGGCTGTTGGCGTTATTGTTTGCTAGCAGAGGACAGCTTCACAGTGTGGAAAGTGCAATGTTACAGCTGTTGTGCAACATCCAAACTTTCCTCTGGGAGAGCATGTCCACGGTCTAAGATTAATGTCTAACACTTTACAATACTCTTCAACGTCTCACAGGTAATTATGCAGGGACTAAGCAGGAAAAAAGAAATAGTTCTATATTAACATCTACTTCAATACTATTAACAACTAATGAATACTGGTTAATTCATTAGTAAGTGCTAATAAAGTAAAGGCCTTGTATTTCATTAAGAAGTAAGCAATAATTACTGAGTCTTATATATCACATTCATATCAAAAATGAATATGCACCCTACCACTATGCACCAGGAAGCACTCTCTATTGGTACCTGCATTTGTATCTATTGTGAGTATTATCCGTTGCTTCCAAAAGATTTATTGCTATTTGTTTATGTAGCGCCCCTTTGGTGTATTACATTTTACTTGGGGAGCTATCCTTAGTTCTTTTCCATGTATAAACAGAATTACCAACCACTTACTCGTAATCAAACCAATGCTTAAATCATTAACCTTTTTTACTAATATCGACAAAGTATTCAACATAAAATTCAGTCATCAAACAGTCAGCTTCCGTTTTAATTGTCCCAGTTTAAACAGAAAACCCACATTACCCTATAAACAAACAAAATAATAGTACCAAGTTCCCCGTTGCAGGCCTAAATGTAGCTGGCATGCGTAGAAGCCTCAAACAAAATGGCTGCTTCACCACGAGGGCAAGAACAATAAAATGGTACCTTGATCAACAATGGGGTCACAGTCACGCAGGGTCGTTGCAAGATAGGAAGAAGAGAAGATTCACACACAGGTAGTCATCCATGAAATCCACAGCTCCTTTCTCCGTGACAAACACAGTCTCTGCTCCTCCAGTCGAATGTTCGCTAACTTATTAGCAAAGTCCACGTGTGCTACATTTACATCAATAGTTTGTACATGGATTTATCCATGCACTTGAGAGTGTTACAAATACAGTGCATTTTGGACACTTGAGGACATACTGAGAGTCACACAAAAACCCACAAGAATCAGAAAAGCCACAACTGACCTTATGATTCCTCTCTTGACATTTAATCTATAATTACAAAATCAACAACAGATATGACACATACAACGGACAGATTTACAAACCAGATTCAGCAAACTCTGATCTGCAGCGTTTAACACATGACTTTCCCTCAGAAAACACAACAAAGTGACACCTTCAGTGTTCAGCTCAGTGTGCCCTGACTTCATTAGAGTCAGCTCGGATCAGGCTCCTGTCTGATGGAGATTAACGCACAGACGTAATTGGGTGATGTTTACGAAGCCGGGGACTTCACAAAGTACTTTCAGCTTTCCTAGTGGTCGATAGCATTTCATCTGAACCCTCTAATGACAAAACTGAATGTTTGCCATGGAGGAAAGGTCAAGAACGTGAGCACTTTGTGTCAGCTGAACCTTCCAATCTACAGCAGCCTTAAGTCAGAGAGAGGGCAATCAGTCCCAAGCTGGGATTCTTCTGCAATACATGATGCTGAAAATGGAATGTAGTGTCACTAATAGTAGCTGGATATGAGTAGATGACGATCCTGTAATTTACAATTGGAGTCACAGTTTGAAATGTTCAATTAGTCTTTTATATAAAAGAAAAAGCAGTCTAGATTCGATGCAGTTGATTTCCTGACAAAAGTAATCAGAAATGAATTCAATACTGATCTGGTGGTTTTGTGTTCACAAATTCAGCCACTTTCATAAAGTGTACACATGTATTCTTAAGTGACTTTTGTGAATAATTTACATATTCATACATTCTACATCTGACTATAAAGTACAGATTTAATCTACAAAGTTTACTTAGTTGCAACTCATCAATGTTGATAGCTAATTTGGATTTCGTTTTAGTCTTAGCTTTTTTTGTTGTTGTTGACAATGATAAATAAAAGTATCAGTCATATTTTAATCATTTGCATATTGTTAGTTTTAGAGTAGATTTAGCTAATGAGAACATAGCTTACTTCAGCTAAATCATTTAGATAAATGCATGTGATTGGATAAGATGCAACAGACAGTCTGCTACAGAAGCTGTGCTGGTTCATGCTTGGAACACTAAAGTTGCTGAATTATGGGCAATTTTATTACGTTTATCAGTTTCGTTTCAGTTATTTGTACAAGTACTGTGAGACTATTTCGGATCCTCCACAAGTTTCTGTATTTTTTTCTATTGTAAAGGTTTACAGCTGCATTCACAATCTTGCCTCGTTTAATAACCCTTTGTCCGTACACTCGAGGCAAGACAGAGCGCAGAACTGAAGGAGAGAGCAAGAGCAAAAGACACACTGAATGTGTGCATATGTATGTGTCGTGTGTGAGACTGAGAGTAATTTCTAATTTTAGAGCTGGTGATAAACCTTGCTACCCAGTGGGACAGGATGTGTTGCCATGGTGAGGATAACTCAGCTTGAACGTTTCCTAATTGGTAAAGATGACGTGGTACATATAGAATTGTAAAAATAATGGTTTCTAGCAACAGGGGGGATAGCTAGCATACTAATTTCATAGCCCAGATTGATTAGCTACCAGTGTTTCTCACAAATGCCATTACATTGCCCTGTAAGTAGCCTAAAGCACTTTTCACAAATTATTCTTATCTAGGCAGGTATCAGAAATCTTACTATACAGAAAACAAAACTAAAGTTTATTGTTAATTCTTGAAAATGCTGTGCTGAGAATGGAGCACCACCAAATTATCAAATTATGGTCTGACATGGTCCATTTCCTCTAATTCACATGGTAGAAGAGAGTTGTGCTCGCTCAAGTTAGACTGTTAAATTCTATTGAACTAATTGATTTCACAGCTATCTCTCTGTCTGTGTTCATGTGTTGTCCTCCTTTTCTCTCATGCTACTCCTCACAAATTACTGTACCCCACATGTAACCTAACACAGAGTACATCAACTAATGTTTCTGCAACTCGCAAACTTATTTGACTAGCAATGATATGAGTAGTTCACGTTTTACCAACGGCCAATTACCCTCATAAATGATCACATACTGTATGTTTCCACATAAGCTCAAATATTGACAGTATATCATAGTGATATCAGATGTTAGAGTATAATATGCTTGGAATAATTAGATTGGAAAAACATCACATGGTCTTTTTCCAATATACAACTGTCCAGTTTAGGTTACCTTGTGCCCACACTATCCTCAGATTCCTGTTCTTGGGTGATAGTAGTGTAACCCAATGTGGTCTTCTGCTAGTGTAGCCCAAACAACTCAAGGTTCAATGTGTTGTGTGTTCTGAGATATTTTTAAATGAATGCTCAATCAAGATGCTAAGAAGCACAGAGAATGATAGAAAACACCAAAGATAATATCCAGTGGGACTTCCAGATACATTACATCTGAACTAAAAGTGAACCCACCAGATGTAGTAATAAAAGATCACAACAGAGAACAATAGTGGTGTTTAAAAACATTGATGTGGCAATCCCTAATGATGATTACATCCAGTGGAAGGTATATAAAAAGCTGCAGCAATATCAAAGACTAAACAAGGAAATATGGACGGTTAAGATCAAGACTGTCCCATTGGTGAGAGAGGGCTATAACCTCTAATCTGGAAGGATGGCTTCTACATATTATGTAGAAAATCCTTCCACAGTCTGGATACTGGATAATGATCGCTACAGCACTGGCTTCTACCCACTTATTGCTGTCACAACTCAATACTGTTTATCATCTCTTAGAAATATGTTTTGCACCCTGCTGTCTGCAATCCTGTCAGGAATGTAGATGAGAAATACAACTGCACAAAATTCAAATGTGTTATGCAAACTGCGATCTAAAAATAATAAATCTTACATGCTCGGCGGCTCAGTGGCTAGCACGTTTGCTCCGCACCTTCAGGGTTGGGGGTTCAAATCCCGCATCCGCCCTGCGTGAGTGTAGAGCCTGCATGTTCTCCCCATGCTTCAGGGTTTCCTCCGGGTACTTGGTTTCCTTGCCCAGATATGCATTGTAGGCTGATTTCCAAACTGTTTATAGTGTGTGAATGTGTATGCGATTGCACCCTGCAATGGGTTGCCCTCGTGCTCTGAGTTCCCTGGGATAGGCTCTGCGACCCTGTGTAGGATAAGCAGTATGGAAAATAAATGAATCGCAAATACAAAGAAAATACCTGGAGTGTTCACAACCAACATGTACAACAGCTAGTGAGGTGTGTCAAATAATCACTTATTAATTCATATAAAAAAAAAAATTTCTTTAAACAAGAGGAAAGGGCATGTATAAACTAAATACCTCTTTTTAATAATTGCATTTCAAAGGAACAGGTAGGAAAAGGTACTGACCTTGATATGAGCCAGGAAATAGCACCCTGAATCTCATCAAAGCATAACAGTCTGATGGGAATAAATGAAAAAAAGAATGAATAATTGATTTATTCATTAGAGGAATATGACATCTACTTTGAGCGTTATGACATTAATAAAATGGTACCATTTCTAAAAATGGCCTTGATTCATCATAGCTTCCTCTTGAATGTTCTCTAATATATTCTGCCAGCCCCCAAAGGACCTGTTAGGTGTCCCTCTACTACTGAGCTTCTTACTCACAGCCCACTTGTAAAAAGGTAGCATATGGAGCATTTACAGAAGGTATATTGTAATTCAGCTTTTACTCACTTCCAAATCACACCTAAACAATGATTCATATCAGGTGCTGATCAGTCTCTTCTTTCAATATGGCTCCATGGTGATGACATTCTGTAGTTAGTATATTCTCATTCCAGCTTGATTTATTTGAGAGCATGAAGAGCTGAAACACAATATCTCAAAAGAACGTGTGGCTTAATACTTAAATATTTGAAATGAACATAATTTAGCCATTAAGGACGCAGTTCAAGGAAAGATCTGCACGTTTTTCTCATATTTATAAGCATAGAATCAATGCATTTAGCATACTAATACTAATATACAGTGCCTTGCATAAGTATTCACCCCCTTAAACTTTTCTATGTTTTGTATTGTTACAGCCTAGATTTGGGCTTAATTGGGATTTTTACCATTTCTTTTACACAGTATATCTAACATCTGGAGATGCAAAATATTTTTGCTGTAGACGCCTGGTTGCAATTACAGATGCAAATAATCAGGGACTTGTCTTGATCAGCTTTTTTCACATGGATACTGATATTTTTACCATTATTCCTGGCAAAATTGCTCACGCTCTGTCAGACTGGATGGAGACCGTTGATGAGCAGCAGGTTTCAGGTATTGCTACAGATCCAAACTCAGATTGAGGTCTGGGCTTTGACTTGGCCATTCTATTCACATTCAGGTTCTTGATTTTGAAACATTCCAGTATACTTTTGCCAATATGCTTATGGTCATTGTCATGTTGGAATGTGAACCTCTGCTCCAAGCCTCTTGCGGATCTTGCCCTCAATCCTGACCAGTTTCCCAGTACCTGCTGATAAAAAAAAAACAGTCCCCACAACACGATGCTACCCCCACCCACCATGCTTCACTATGGGGATGGTGTTTTCAGGGTCATTCATTCATTCATTCATTCATTCATCTTCAGGGACAGGGTGGATCTGGAGCCTATCTCAGGAATGCTACACATAGGGCAGGAATACACCTTGGATGGGATACATTGCAGTCCATTGCAGGGCACCATGACACACTCATTCATACCTACTGGAAATTTAGCGTAGCTAATCCACCTATGGTCATGCTATTCAGAGGTAGAAGGAAAACAGAGAACCCAGACGATCCACACATGGACACAGGGAGACCATGTGAAACTCAATACAGACGATAACCGGAACTCAGGATTAAACCAGTTTTGCATATAACACTGATAAAATGTTCTTTAAATGGTCTTAATTTTTGTAGGTTTTAGCCTATGAGGAAATGTGAAATGTGAACCTAGCATAACCAACAAAACAGGTGCATTCCAAACCACATATTTTCATTCTAAGTAGAAAGCTAAGAAAGCTGTGCCACGCCATACAACAACGGTAATTTTTACATACTGTTTTGTTTGAGATTCGGGATGATGCGGGTATCTCTGTAATTAGCGTGAGCGAGAACAACCTGGAGAAATGATGAGATCCATCCCTGCAGCTCTCCAAAATATCTGGAAAAAGTGAGCTTTCTGTGACCATCCAACTGCTCGGTCAACTTCTTATACTCACATAATATTTCAGTTTATTTGGAACATCACTGAAAACACAGCTCAGTATGACTGTTATTGTCTGATTGTTTTATGGTTTTATGACATCAAATAATAAATCTGCAAATTACTGCTTGGGGTTAAAACGGCAACAGGTAACAAAAGGCTGGTTTGAAAGAAGATTGTATTGACACACAAAATGCCTAATCCTTTGTTCAGAAAGCTATTAGCAAGCTTATGAATATTAATGAATATTGGGAGTTTGAGTATTAATTATGATGACAAAGGCAGAAAAAGACATTTTTCAAAAATTTATGAAAACATAAATCAAACAGGCATGATTTTCTGATTTAAAATATCTTCCTATTTCTTTTACACTCATGAATAATACATTATCTGAAAAAATATTAAAATGCACAACCTGTAATATTTTTTGTATCTGGGATTAAATGTATTCAGTTTAAGCAGTGATAGTTATCAACTGGTCACTTGCTCACCCTAGGGAACTCATTACTCAGGGCCACTCCATTTCTTATGGTTGAAAGCCAGACAATCTCACAGGGCCATAAACTTTTAGTTAACATGAAGTCAACATGATTACATCAACTGCTGATTTCTAATGGTATCCTTCCATTAAACAGTTAACTTCTCACCAGATGATATTGAGTTACATATTTTGGTTTACAAGACAGCTTAAGTCACCTATCTCAAAAGCTGGGAAATTTAAGGTCCCTATGAAATCAAAATGGACGTTTTGTGGCTTTTAGTATGAATATGTTAGCTGTAAGGTTTTCTATAAGCTAGTGTGCTCCAAAAACAATGACAAAACTCATATTTAGAAAATATATATATCCAAAATTTACGGTCTCTCTCTACCACCAATACGGATCAACAATTTCGATGACATCATTCTGCACTTCAGCTTCTCATCACATTTTCTGTCCAATCAAATGCTCTCTAGAATCTGAAGTGTCCCACCCCTGACATTATAAATATCCAAATACGGCTTAGCTGTGAGGTAAGCTGTGAGGTAAGCTAAACACTATTGGCTATTTAAAAAGGAGGAGGAGCCACTCAATATGTCCCATCCTGATTTCCAGTTTCAGTCTAATTTACTTCACCACATCGAATAACACTAAGCATTTCAAGGCACTTCATAGGGACTTCAAAAATATCTTGGAGCTTTATCTGAAGTTTGATCCCATATTTCTAAAAAAAAAAAAAAAAAGAAACAATAAAAAGAAACAAAAACACAGTTAATTGACTCCATATTAAAGAATCACATAGTATAAAATGTCCTTTATAAGAATATACAATTAATTTTTGTCTACTTATTGAATCCTATCATTATTCTTTACAACAATTTCTATCATTTCCCTTGCATATTTTCAAAATGATCACACTGAACTGATTTAAAGAACAATAGAGTAGAGACCTCACCACTAAGTCATCCATTTTATCTTTTTATATTATTGTAAATTATAGAACTGAGCTTTTGTAATTTTGCATATTATTATATACATTTTATTTACATAAAAGTGGTTTGTTTTCATGAACAAACTGCAAAATGAACATTCTATTCTAAGTTAAAGTTGTTAAGTACAATAATCAATAAGATTTTGTAGTATCTCTATTTTAACTAAGACAGACGTATGGCAGCTTTTCCCCCCAAGCACCTGTGGTTACCATAAAACTTTGTATATATGTGCTAATAGAACCCCCAAAACCATTCAAAACTAACAAGGTCTAGACTTGGTGACTTCATAGATAGTGAAGGCAGTCTCAGCACATTTACAAAATGCATGAACGTGGCAAGTGCATTATTAATACACAATGCAAAACAGGTCCTAACATGCCACCCTGAAGGACACCATAAGCAATCATCTTTCTGTCAGAGATTGTCCTGTACACATGGATCATGCAAATTTTGTTTTAATCCAGCGTTTTATGAAAAGACACTGTCTGAAGACACACCACAACATGATATATGGACACAACTTCAATATTTCCAGTGGAAGAAGGATGGGAACAAGAAACCTCCCACTCACTCTGGAGATCTATTACTTTCACCTCACTTAACCTACTCCTCCCTCAAGAGTTCAAATTTCCTTCCGCAATTTCCAGACACCGTGCACCAGTGTGTGTAGTTTATTTAATACACATCATAAACACACACATAAAACATGACTGGCCCATGCAGGCCATCACACACTATTCTCTTGTATAACAAACCCAACCTAATAAAACACGTTACATTTACACCAATGAAACCCTGGCCATATAGTCCAGTGTATATAATGTATTTATAGGAGCCTTCCTTGTCTTCTCTACTTAAATGAAGCATCAACAAGTAAGAACCTTTCTTCATTTATCCATAAAGACACTTTAACCTGCTTTTACCTCATCTGGGCTTTGCATTCATGGATAGCTCTGCTTCCTGCTTCCTCCAGTGAGAAACACGATGACACGTTTAGATTATATTTTTTAATAAACTGCATTACCTTCATGGCATAATAGCTACTTAGTGAACATGGAGAATTTGGGACAGGGAATAGCTAAGATTATGTCTAAGAGGTAGTCAGCAGGATGAAGGAAATTGTATTTACAATCATCTGATAATAAAAGGGGTGAGCGTGAGCTTGGGTTACTGTCTGTGTGGAGTTTCACATATTCTCCCCGTTTCCTCTGCTTCCTCAGGGTTCTCCGGTTTCCACCCACCTCCCAAAAACATGCTGGTAGGTGGATTGGCTACACTAAATTGCCCTAAAGTGTGATTGAGTTTGTAAAGGCGTGTGTCCATGGTGACCTGTGAGTGATAGGTGTCCCATCCAAGGCCTTACATCCAGTGTTCCTGGGATAGACTCTGGATGCATCATGACCCTGAGCAGGATCACATGATTATTGAAGATCAATGAATGAATGAATGAATGAATGAATGAAAGAAGGAAGGAAAAAATCTGATGGTCTTGCAACCAGACACTTTCAATTTAAACATTTTAAGTAATAATAATAACAATAAGTAATGGCTTGATCAGCTAAGGCCCACACTGATGCTGTTTTTACCCAGATAGTCATGCAAAGGACTTGGCACTCACTGACAAAATGAACATGAAAACCCTCAAAATGGATGGTTTAATTCCACGGTTGGATTTTTCAGTGGTCCCCCTTATATAGATCCCTTGCATTGCAGTGCCACCTGGTGTCTGAAACCTTTTTGAATCGAACAATAAGTCAATAAATGCAATAAACAGCATTGCTGTAATAATTTTTTTTTTTTTTTTTTGCACACCGTTTAGTGGATTATGTTTGTGTAATGGGGTTACATCTGTGTTTTTGCAAGGAAAATAGAGATACTGCTTATAAACACATAAGCACACAGTTTTCTCTGTAGGCTCTTTCACATTTGCCTTCCACTGCTTTTGGTATGACATGGGTCTGGATAATTTCATGATTCAGGGACTGATTCCTTATAAATACATAATGATATAAATCTTTCATAAATTAATCAGATAATAAAATAAAATATAATTTCATATAATTAAAAAAAATTCTTATAATCTTGCAATAAAAAAAATAAATAAACATTAAACAACCAAGAAAAATACACTTATTTCTCAATAAGCAATAATTCCGATACAGAATAATTACACCAAGACCCTAACCCTCAACTGCTCACTTTTATCCTGTCTCAGTTACCACGCTCGATATATCCCCTTGCCACCTTCAAATGTATTTATTTATATATATATATATATATATATATATATATATATATATATATATATATATATATATATATATATATTTGGATATGAGTTATATAGCTCCTCGTAAATATTTGAACAAACTATAGTTAACTCTTCTTTCAATTAAATTGTGGGGTGGCACGGTGGCTTAGTGGTTAGCATATTTGCCTCACATGTCCACGTTTGGGGGCTTTCCTCCCTCCATCCAAATACATGCATTGTAGGCTGATTGGCATTTCTAAATTGTCTGTGGTGTGTGTGTGTGTGCATACATGTGTGCGTACATGCGTGTGTGATTGTGCCCTGTAATGGGTTGGCACAGGGTTGAGTCCAGGTGTCCCCCACCTTGTGTCCTAAGTCTCCTGGGGTAGGCTCCCGGCGCCCCTGGATTAGTGGTACTGAAAATGGATGGATGGATGGATAAATTGTATTACAAACCCCTCCTGACAATGCGTCTTGATGGTGGAAGTAAATGAACAATAAATTGCTTTGGAGGTGAATACTTGTAAGTGTTATATATAGTGTGAGTGAGTTATACATAGCTACTACTTGAAATATGAAGAATGTCTGACATATTTTTACAATACATGTTGTGGAAAGTAATGAATATGATACAATTTTTTTTTTAATGATGCCAAATTGCTGAATCAGTTATTACATAACATGACAAACCATATTAAATGCAAATTTTCTATCATAATACCCTTTTTACATTTTATTTCACTGCAATCACCAATACACAATACTAAACAGATCCTAGTATACAACCCTGAGGGAACCCATAAGAAATCATTTTTGTTTTTGAATTTGTCCTGTGTGTATGGATTGTATCCTGGTCACTACTCTAGTTTTGCAAAAATGTTTGATTCATAATACTACAGGAATCAAATTTCAGGTAACCACTAGATGGCAGCTTCTTGCAATTATTTATTCATACACATTTTATCATTGTCCAGTTGGTGACATAATTGGACTGACCATTGTCATTATGCTATTGTGTATTTTTAGACTTGTAACAGCTCTCACACAGTCACTTTCAGTAACTGTTTTATTCTGGTCAGGATCACTGCGAATCCAGAGTCTATCCCAAGAACACTAGATGTGGGGCAGGGCACGATGCACACACATTCACACACTCGTTCACCCCTAGGGGCAGTTTATCTTAGCCAATCCACCTACTGCATTGTTTTTGGGAGGTGGGGGGAAACTCACACAGACACAAGAAGAACTTGAACAGAAACATAGACAGTAAACTGAACCAGGGATGCTGTAGCCACCGTGCCACTCTTGTAAGAGCTGATTCTACTAGTCCATGTCCTGTTGTACTGACATGCTGTGAGGACCTATGTCGATTATGACTAGAGTAAGAATTTTATTAGCTAAATAATCCAGTTTGGAGTCTGTCACGTATGACTTACACATAAATGAATGAAATATTCTAAACATCTCAGGTTTTAAATCATTATTTAAAATGAATCGTGACTTCATGTTAAATTTCAAGGTATGTAATACAAAAAGATACTTCTATTTATTCAAATAATTATTAATTGGAAAATTGCAGTTGATAGAATCCAAAAGAGATTGGAGGCAGTTATAAAAGTATGGGTATATATGATGACAGATTACAAAGGGACATGCAACAACCCCCCCCCCCCCCCCCCCACACACACACTTAATACATTTTTCCACTTAGAAAACACTATTTGAACCCCTTTTTTGTTATTTTTGTTGCTCTAAATTATAGTTCTTTGTTTTCTTCATCCTAATCACATGCAAACCTTTGCACTCCACTAATATATATATACATATATTCAGTAGCCATAAATCACTCATACCATAATACCATACATGCAGTTATACAGGGAAAGGACCAGATGAAAAAGGAGACGCATCAGCAATGTTTCTTTCAGTGATTCTTTAAAGGTGCGTTCAATACAGTGTTCCTGAATAAGTCTACATTTGAAGGCTTGTGCATATTTACAGATGTTATGTACATTTCTTAGAAAATGAAACTAACAAAAATAATCAGATTTTTTTTTAAATAGCAGCAAAAGAAGCTATTTCAAAGGAATATATACAACTTTCAAATAAGAGGCATATAGTACACTGCAGATATTCTATTCTCCTTCATACATTTTGTCTGTTGTAACAGTGTTAACATCCACTTACTTTCTTTATAATGATGAACACGGAACAAAGACACAATCATAATGAGGCAATGATAAAAGATTATTCAGTAATCACATACCTTGAACTACATATAATGAGAATCATTGACTTAAGTGACATTTGCTTTAAATTAATGTCTGTAAACTAGGAAATGTAAAGCTAAAGTCTAATTCTGACATTACACAGACACACACACACACACACACACACACACACACACACACACACACAACACACGCTCACAGCTCTCTGATCTTTTCCAACGCATACTTCGCATACTAATTTGCATTTAGTACAACACTTAATAATAGATCTCTCTGCAATTATATTTTCTTCCTTAAATAAAGCCAAAGCATTTTGTATAACATGAAAGCGCTGAAAAATAAATATCCACAGTTTTTTTTTTTTTCTTTTGCAAGATGATTCTTAAAACTCTGTGCGGGCATCCTTTTAGACAAGGATTAAGCCTTGTCTTGAACTAACTTGCACAGTAAAAGATGTGACTTCATCGGAAATCCTTCGTAGTCCAAGACTATGCATAATCCGAGTCAGGGATGACAGCCCGTGTGCAAGTTCTTTGCAATGTCAGATCTTTTGCTCATAGTAAAACAATAATATGATAATAGTTACATTCATGTGACTTGAACACACCTCCTTATAGAGCAAAGCTAACCAAATCAAGTCCAACCGAGCATCCCTTCATCCAGGTCTTTACCATACACTTTTTTGGATCATTGAAAAAAACTAACACAGCACACTTCAAGTATTTAAAAAATAAAAATAAAAATAGAGACCTGTCCAATAACTTATGCCAAGTCTCTAATATTTTAAGTAATGAGTACATATCAGTAACACTTTCTATGAAGGCCATATTTATATCCATATCTATATCCGCCATATCTATGTTATGAAACATTTTAAAGGCATTATACTGTACATATTATTATAATCATTAATGAAAATTGCACTTTACGTTATTAATTGTTAATACAGTACAATGTAGTGTACATAACACATGTCCAGGAAACTCAGCTTGCATATTATGCTTAACAGATAAATTGAGCACTATACTTTTCCAATTTTTGTATTTTCTTGAACTCAGGATGTATTAAACTTTGAATGTATTGTAGCATTATTTTTTTGCTATAACTCAAATATTTTATAATATTTATTATTTTTCTTATTTATAAGAATGTATAAAGCAGCACTTGACAGCTCTACATAAAGTGTGAGATATTTTGAAAATTCTTATTCGGTATATAATCGAATATGAATACAGTATTTGGAAAGGACAGATAATGTTAAACGGACATAAATACAGATATAAAGCTTGTGGGACAAATAAAGACCATGCTCATTAACATGAACAGTAACAAAGTGCATTTACAATGTTCATTCATCCATCATTAGTAACTGCCTGCTCAGAGTTGTGGTAGTTTAAATTAGTCTACTAGTTAGTTTATACTTTGGGAAATGAAACCAAGTAAATCTGGAAGAAAATATCATGGGTTGGTACAGACAAAACTAATAGGTACCAAAAAAAAAAAACCTGTGAGCAGGATTTTTTTTTTTTTAATCCCTCAAACATATATCAAGTTGAGACAAATTATGACCTTGAATGATGTAGCTGATGTTGGGGAATTTTTTTTCCTCTGGAATTTTGTCCAGAGTTTTCCTTTGGGAGCATTGTGATTGGGTTCATATTATAATGAAAAAATTACATTTGGTTTAGGCCACACCCACTTCATGTTTTAAACAGAATATAGATAGGGATTTATTTATTTATTTATTTTAGAACTAAACAGTTAGAGATACAGATAGTGTCGTTGTGGTACACCGTTAATACTTGACACGTTATTTTAACAATTCAATGTTAACAACAATGCCTTATAAATGCATTATAACATGTTTTTTACATGTTCATTATAGAGGCTAAATGGCCTTCATAAAATGTATTGCATTTCTTTAGTATATAGGATGCAGCATCCTCATTCACTAGGTAGAAAAATTCAGCGCTCAAACGTCCACACGTTCTGAGGCAAGTAACATTATTATTGCAACTGTGTCTGATTTGTCTGAAAATAAGCTGTGTGTATACATATATATTTCTTCAAGTTTGGTTCATTGTTTTTTTTCTTCTTCTTTTAATCAACATTCCAAAAAAACATATTTCAGCTTAGGACTTCGTTTTAATACTGTATAAAGATTGCTATAAGTACAAATCTGCTTCGAGGGAAACACAAACATTGTCAACATGCTTCAGAGTGTCTGACATGCTAAACAGCAACATGGAAGTAAATATCGTGTCTTGTAAATATCTCAATAGGGTCCTGACTTAAGATCATTACTGGTCATCCAGCCTTTAGTAAGTCAGAAATCTCACCACTTTACACCAAATGTAACAATCCCAGAAGACCAGCTGGAAAGATTAAGCACACAACCACCCCAGCGTCCACCATCACAGGTGTATTGCACGGCTGTGGAGTAAACCGGAACTGAATCAGAGGCCACGGAGGAGCCAAGGTGCCAGAGATGACAAGAAAATTGGGAGATCTCAGTGTGGAAGGGTCTAAAAATGACTTCCAACATGCAGCAGTGAAGGAGAATGTAAACATTACTAGTGATGGTGCAGCACTTCAGTCCCAAGCACCCTCCGTTCAACAGAAGCAAACAGAAAGGTCAAGAACTAAACTAAAACCAAATTATTATTATTATTATTTATTTTTTTTTTTACTGAATTCACTACACAGCTTAAGTTCTGCCAAAATGTGAAAACAGTGAGCACTGAAATGCTCCTCAAGCACCTTACCAAATCACCTCAAGCCCCACGTTCAGGCACTCAAACTACAAAAACACTGAGCTGACTCCAATCACATCCTGTTACAAATGAAAACTGAACTGAAAGATACACAGGGGATCTTCCACTATTCTCACATATTTACTCATTCGCTCCATTGCTCCATGAAGACTCAGACGCAGCATTGAGATTCGTTACGACATTATTTGTTAAGCAGTAAAGCATTTCCACCAATGGGTGGAAGATTTGGATATGTGTTGAAATTTTTTATATGTACTGCTCATAGGTGGAGCAGAGGACCCTGGAAAAGGTAGGAATCGTTAAAGGAGAATCAATTCCTTCTCCCAGGACAGATTTTTAGCAGTTTTGCACAAACTAAAACACTATGGAAAGGTTAACGAAATACAGAAACAAGGATTTGAGTCTGTTTTAAACCTTTGGGTGTCTTGCTGCTGATCACACCTTCACATAAAGCCACAACGAGTTGACACGTATAAACGTATAAAAACAAGGAGTAAATATTACTTAATGTAAATGTACTTGGGAAACTTCGTCTTCCTGGACGGGAGGCCATAAAACCAAACAATCAAACATGAAGGAATAATCGTCAATGGAAACAAAACCTAGAATCCAAGTGATTATCTTACATAAATAATTCTCATTTCAATTAGATTAGATTACAGGATTAAGTCTTGCACTTGGAGTGGAAGTAGGATCTTTGATTGGATGACGTGCATGCTTAAATAGAGAAATATATATGTATAGAAAGAAAGAGAGACGACAATGCCCTTGTCATTTCGAGTGTCCTGCTCCCCCTGGTGGCCATGAGGATCAAGACTGACAATGCCACCTCCCAAAACAAATGAAAAAACAAATTAAATCTACATCATTCCCCTGTGTAAGCTGAACTCTGCTGGGATGGAGGGAATGTGAGCTCCACGGCCACTCATCTTCATTACAGCGTGGATTCGCACTCCACTTTGCAGATTGTGGTGGTGCCTTTGCGTGTAAGCTTGAGGACAGTGGGCTTCTCTGTGCTGGTGTCATTCTCTCTGTTGTTGGAATTAGTGAGAGCTTTGTTCTGCTCACTCTTCTCCCCATCACCATCTCCTGGATAGATGACCAGGAAGCAAGCGGTCAGGAAACCCAGGAAGGAGCCACCGGATGCCACCATGGGGATGACACGCACGCTGCCCACTGCGTCCACCACTGCACCCAATGCTGACGCCACGATGATCTGAGAGATGTACACCTGGCAGGACAGTATTGCGCAGTCGATGCCGAAGCCTCGCTTTGAGTTGCCAGGGCTGTGATGGATATACTGTGGAACAGTTGAAAAGAATCATAGGTAATGAATTGTATGGTCCAAGCCCTGTTTGTTCCTTAAAGGAAAAATCCACCATTGCAAGTCTGTATCAGCAAATACAGTCAGATGTGTGTCATCTTAATTCATAACTCAAATAATCACTCCGAATACACAACATGCCAAACCTTGATACAGGTGGGCTACAACAGCAAAGAACCACATCAGGTTCCACTCTAGCCAACCACTTGGAAAAAGACCAGGTGAGGTTTTTCCAATTTTCAACTATCCAGTTTCAGTGATCCTGTGCCCACTGTAGCCTCAGATTCCCATTCTTGGCTGATAGGAGTGGAATGTGATGTGGTCTGTTGCTGTTGTGGCCCATGCACATTGCAAGATTTGGCATGTTCTGAGATGCTTTTCTGCTCACCACTGTTATAAATGGTAGTTACAGACTATTTGAGTTACTTTCATCTTTCGGTCAGCTTGAACAAGTCTGACCATTTTCCTCTGCGGGGGCGGGTTTAGTGATTTGGGGGCCCTAGGCAAAATATAGGAATGGGGCCCACATTTCAATGTTTTAACATTGATATTTAAAAATATGCATAATTTGCATAATTTGCCTAATGCAGGGATGTCCAATCTTATCCGCAAAGGGCCGGTGTGGGTGCAGGTTTTCATTCCAACCAAGCACCCGATTCCACCTGTTTAATCAGTTGATCTTGGCTTTCAATAGACTCGGGTGTGGCTTCTGCTTGGTTGGAATGAAAACCTGCACCCACACCGGCCCTTTACGGATAAGATTGGACACCCCTGGCCTAATACCAAGTATATACTGAAATACTCAAATCAGCCCATCTGGCACTCACACCCACATCACAAACAGAGCCACTGAGTTCACTTTTTTTTCTTCTCTCTATTCTGATGTTGTGCCATCTCACCTCTTTGATCTCATGGTACTGGCCCAGTAGAGCATATGGACAGTAGGAGATGCTCATGGAGATGATACCCATACTGCTGATCATCACCATGGACATGTAGACGTTGGGGAAGATGGCCATGATGGCTGTGCCGGCAGAGAAGCCCAGGGTGCCCAGAATGTAGATGATCCTTATGCTGAGGTCAAAGTTGTCCAGGTACTTTTGGAGTAAAGCTTTACAAGAAGAAACAAACAGATATAGAATAAAATCTACAAAAATTTATAACCGTGATATATAAATACAATATTTTCATTTGGAACATATGACCATGGGTCAATTTTTTTTTTTTTAACTTGTTTCTGAATACGCTTATGGTCTTATCTATGCTCTGATTGGTCCCACATTACATACTATACATTTAAGTTCTACAACATGAACTGTAGCAAGAACCCAGAATCCCTTTATATTCTCTATAGGAGATTATATCAGTGTATCCTGGGAAACCTATGCCGTACCTATAGACTACCACTGATTGAGGAATTACACAGAATTATTTTCATCAGAAAAAGAAACTACATTACATCTAGGTATTTGCATATTTGTCCTGAGACTCTTCATCATATTGTAGATTTGTTATATTGTATTTAACAGACCTGAGCAGACAGCAGCAGTAGCAGCATAGATTACTAGGCCCCAGCAGCCCATCTGCACTCCTTTATGGTAGTTTTGCAGCTCAGTGGAGTTTGAAGGAGCCTAAGAGCACAAACACAGGGACTCAGAACTATCTAGAATATATAACCTACTGACAATCAACATGAAGACAATTTCAGAACCTGAACAATGAATAATTAACAAAATACACTGATGTTTCACTCTTTCTTTGTGGAAAACATTCCAGATGATTTTGCTATGACTCCAGAAACTTTTATTAAATGTACAGTGCCCTCCACTAATATCGGCACCCTTGGTCAATATGAGCAAAGAAGGCTGTGAAAAACGGTCTTTATTGTTTAACCTTTTGATCTTGTTAAAAACAAAATACTCTGCTCTCATGGATATCAAACAATTACAAGCACAACATAGGTTTATATATATAAAAAAAATCGTTGTTAAATATAGGTGTGCAACAATTATTGGCACCCCTATGAATTCATATGAGAAAAATATATTTGAAGTATATTCCTGTTGATATTTTACATTTTTGTTAGTACACCTGAGTGACTAGGAACAGGAAATTGTTCAACCATGACTTCCTGGTTCACAGGGTTATAAATCACCCAGCCCTGCTGTATGCATAAATATTAGGGGTGTAACAATATGGTATGCCGTATTGTTTGATGTGAGCTATCTTCGTTTCAAGGAATACATGCATCAGACTGCATAATAAAGTTGGTTACTCATTATAAAATACTGCTTATAAATTTGTGAGGTGTAATAAATATTTAAATTTAATCACACCCACACTCCTGCCCTAGAACAAGTACCTTCATCTTTATCTCAAATCAGGAGAGGCTATAGAGATTAGAAACAAACATACATACATACAAACAAACAAACAAACAAACAAACAGCCGCTCTTTTCCTAAACATGCTGTTTCACAAGCTAATATGCTAGCATTTTACGGTACTGGTATACTAGCCAGCATTAATACCCTTGCATTGAAAACAGACAAAAACAAGCATACACACAGGTAAGTTCATGGCTGCAGATATAAGACCTCTCGCTATGGAGGAGAATGCATGATTCAAAAACATATCTGAGCTACAGAGAGCTGCATGTCTTGAAAATCACCCTAATAGGGCTGTTGCAGTTTTTACATCAAATTTCCTGTTACAAAACAGGGATGCAGGTGGAAAATTATGCCGGTAAAGGTGGAAAGAAAAAAGTGCATTTTCAGTTTCCAATTCCCAAACATTTTGGCGCTACAGTAGTTTAAGGTCTTTTGTGCAGGGTTTTGTGATGTAATTGGGGTAGAAACATTGCTGAGACCTGGTAACCATGTTCACCTGTAAAAGCTTGGCCAGAGAGCTAATGTTTAATTAAGCATGTTGAATTATGTTATCAAAATAATACACAGCTTTTGCTTCATTATATGCAGCTAAGAGATTGAACAGATCACACAAACACTGTCATTATTAATTTTCAATTATTGTACCTTTTATAATGTTGAATGTTTTATTCAATTAAAAATGGAAACCTAAGGCACATACACAGGCAGTGTTTATTTCTGGAGCATTGAAAATGTATCATATCGAGGTATCACCGTATTTGCATTGAATTTTGAATTAGAATGTTTGTGCATCGTTACACCTCTATTACATGTCTTCAATTAAAATGTTACTATTGTGCCATCCTTATGTGCCTATTAACTCACCGTGGGATCACCCTCGTAGATGACCTGTCCCATAAAGTCAGTGTAGAACACAGCCTCAGCGATGATGGCGAACCAGGTGAGCAGGTGGCAAAGACACAGCCGCAGTAATTCTTTGGGCATTTTTAGCATGGACATCCAGAGAAGGCGTACAGTAGTCTCCATTTCACCCTCCTCACTTTCAGTGTCTCCGCTCGATGTAGTGTTTCCACTTTGGTGCCGAGCCCTGTGCCGCTGCCCCCTCCTCTGACGCTGCTGCATCTCGTAGATGTCGTTCATGCTGCGTGATGGTTTTATAAGCACGGCGGCGTTGGCACGCCTGTAGCGGTAGCGGTGTGAGCCCAGGCGTCCATAGTAGGAGAAAGTACAGGACGACTGGCGGTAGAAGGTGTGGCGCCGGCGCCGGATGGCAGCTCCAGCAGTGGAGGATTTGAGCGCATTTGTTGGAAGCGGCTGGGAATGTCCGACGGTATCACTGTTCCCTGCAGGTTGGCCATTGGGGGCTTTGGATTCTGCATGGAGTGGCACCTCTTCACCCTCTGGTTCGTGCACCAAGGATGAGTGACGGCTGAAGCTGAAGCGCCCATGTGGGAACTCTTGGCTGCCGTGGTACGATGATAAGCGCTCATGAAAGATGGAAGGCTCTATCTGGCGCAAGAAGAGTGCCTCATGCTCCAGTGTGCCATCAGCCATGGCCAGCACTGAGTCACTCTTACTGCGCACCAGCTCCACATCCAGGAAGTCCAGCTCTGGCTCAACTGAGTGGACTTCACGCTCATAGGGCACATCCTCAGACATCAGATCGAGCTGCTGCTGCGATGTCGGAAGACCAAACAGGACATTCATTTTATCAGAGGCTGTCCCATCAGCCTCCTCATCCAGTCGTTCCTGCTGCGGGATATACTGTTCCTCCTCAATGCTGAAGAGGTGCAGTGTCACTGAGACGATGAATATTACAGCTGCAAACACAAACAGGATTTGTTCCTGGGACTTAAAAGCCTGACCAAGGAAGGTGTTTGTCCAGTCAAGACCACCAAGTGCATAGCCCACAGCACCTCCCAGTCCTAAAGATACACACTCTGGTTAGTAAGGCAGTTTGGATTATGACCTTGATCACAGTGCACAAAGTTTGTAAATCCTAATTAGGTCCTGATTAACTTCCTACTAACTCTCATGTTAGTTTAACCTAATCTTGTATGGTAGCACTACTTGTATTCTTCTCCGCTTGATATATCGCTTCGCTTGTAAAAAGCAATCTGCTAAATGAATAAATGTAAATGTAAAGGTATTTAGATGTGTGTTTAGGCGTTTACATATATAAATGTACCTGCTGAGAAAGCGTGGATGTTGAGAGCCATATCCTGCTCTTCTGTGTCAGCCACATCCAGCAGATATGCTCTGATGGGCCCCTCAGCTGCATCAGCACAGAAGTCCAGCACGACCACTCCAAGCACCGTCAGAACGATGCCTATAGGCTGCTTGTTGGGCACGTCTCCTATAGCCAAACCTGACACATAGCACACAAACACACACACACAAACAGGACAACATGATCAGAGCACACAAGAGAACAAGCCAAGCCAGCAATAATCACTGGCTTGAGTTACTGTACCTACCTACAGAAGTACATTACTGTCACAGAAAAAAAAAACATCTCTACTAACATCTTGTTATTACAAAAAACATCCTGTTATTGCAAGAAAACATCATGTTATAAGAAAAGCATCTTGTTACTACAAGAAAATATCTTGTTATTATAAGAAAAGCAATATTATTAGAAAACATCTCATTATTCTGCGATGAAACGGTCATTAAAAACAACACAATTGTTCGTATTTTTACAACATAGCATTCATGGTTACCAGTTGACGGGCTCTGACAAATTCCGATAGAATTAATCAAACTTTACTCCGTTCTTGGCTTAAACAAAGAAGCTCAAATATCCACCCACATGAGGTACAAAGGTTTGAGATGTCCAGGGTACATTTGTGTTTTGTTTTTCAAATAATGTTTGACATTGATGGTGTGAGAGTAAGAAAAAAAATTGAGAAGGCGAGAGAGATAGACAAAAGGAGAGGCAGAAAGAACGCAAGAATGACAAACGGTCTAACTTTCATGTTTGAGTTGTAAGACACCCCCCACCCCCCCACCCCCTGACAATAGAGCGGCACACAGCAAGCTAATGCTGGATACAGGAGACAGGAAGTTGTTCTAGATAGCCAATAAAAGGTAAAATGGGGCACAACAGGAAATATTTCCCTGTGAACTGGTTCCTAGTCCTTTCCCATGTCACCGAGACGGACCGGGTTTACAGTCTCGCACTCACACATACACAAAGTACTCATTATGAGTAGTGTGAGAGCAGATAGTTTACTCTCTCCTTCTCTTTCTCTCCATCACAAAACCGCTATTAAAGAGTAAAAAGAGGTCACACTCAGAAACAAAGCTGGCTCACACGCCATGTCATAATTCAACTGCAAATATTAACTAACTAATGTTTATTTTAAAGTACTGTACACTGAAAATGTCATTGTAATTGTGATTTTAGGTGTAGCCTAAAAATATTTTAAACACCTTAATTCTCTTTAAAAACTTTATGAAAAGACTGCTAAATGAGTTGAAATTGTCCAATGGCAAAGAGTGAAGCGGGTGTAAACGTCATTATTTACATCCCTGTGAATGACTTGTTGTTTTTAGTGTTGACCCATGTTAAGCAGGTGTAGACAGTACTACTGCCCGGGGCTACGAGGTTACTGATTAATGACATTTTTGAGTGTGTTGGGGTATGCATATTCAAATTCTTTATTTGAATGGAGGCTAAATGTAAAGCTTGCACAGGGGTCCATTGTAAGAAAATGTTCCACTCCTGGCTCCATGCTGGCTATACGCTACAGACGCAACAGATTAAGATTAGGTTAATAAACCCATGAGTGTGTCTATCATCTGCAATACTTTGCGATATGTTGTAGTTTGGGGATTTGAGATTCATACTACCATCAGCACTGATAAAGAAGACACATATAGCTATATTGCATTTATCATTTCAGTCTGTTGTTTGAAGAATTACTGTAAACCTGATTGAAGTTCAAATAAACTACAATAAGTGTGTGAAAGTCATGTGTTAAGGTGTCAGGTGCTTTGTTCCTTGCTAATAGAAACTGTGGTTTTGAGAAAGACATGACACAGTTGACAGAAACAGGAAGTGAGTCTAGAAAAGTGCATTTTTAAAACGAACGATTTTAGTACTGATTTCTGATTTGAACTGATCGCACAAGTAAAATCATTTCCTCAAGTAAACGCATTGATGCATTTGTTTCTATATAAATACGACTACCTTATTAAGAACATATTCAGCACAACAAGGTCAGCCAAGGTTAGTTCATCACCTCCAAGGCCCTCTTTGTGCATTTATAGTATAGTATCGCTGTATATTTATGTCCTGTGGGGCTTGAGCAAGAAGCTCCACACCCATCCTGGGGCTCACCTATTAGAGATCCGTTGAGGAAGAGCGCTACGCCGAAGAGCACACCCACACACAGTGCCAGAATGAAGGGCCGGCGGCGACCCCAGCGCAAAGTGCAGCGGTCACTGGCTGATCCTATCAAAGGAGTGAACATGAGGCCCAAGATGGGGCTCAGGAACCACACCAGGCTGTAGTACTGTTCTGGAAGACCTGCAGAAAGAGCAGCACAGAGGTGCAGGTTAAGATACAGTATATGACTCAAATCAGATGTGTGCTCTCAGATTAGACCTGGAAAGAGGTGCATTACATGTGGATTTAACCCACGCTGCTGGGGAGAAAGCAGGATCAGACATCAGACCAGTGTTGGGTAGTAATTTTATGTACACAGGAGTATGTATTTGTATAAATTAGAGTTGTCACAATATCATAATTACGTATTATTAGATTATTAGTCATTCTATAGTTGCAATCAAAATTATTCAACCCCCATTGCTAATCAGGCTTGTCAAATGTGCATGAGACAACACCTGTTTTGCATATTTGTGCTGTTGTGAGGGAATCTATTCATGGGGTTGAATCATTTTGAGACTGGAGAAATCATTATAAGTTGCATTTTCAGCTGAATTTGAGGAAACAACTTGAAGCATTCGTTGTGTTGAACTATTTCAATTGTTTTTGTTTGATTTGTTCATTGCAAACAGCCGAAAGTCTGTGAATATTGACAATAAACCTGATTTGCACTGGGAGTTGAACCATTTTGAATAATTTTGAACTGTATGTACATTGTCAAAATAATACTATTACAAAATAAATGTTTAGATGTTCAGAACCAAGGCAAAATGGATTATACCAGTTTCCCCAATATGCTGAGTGTTCTAACATAAACTCACATACAATATAGAATCGAAGTCTTCACCTGGAATTTAACTTTTACCACTTGGTTGCTTAAAATGGCATCAATAAGTTATGGTATAATTTACTCTGCTATAAACACCAATTATCATCAAACTTATTTAAAAGTAAGCTACATAAATGTATTAGCAATATCCGAATCACCTGTGTGTTTTACAGGGGGCACATATTATATCCATACACAATTTTAATTTTGACTTCTCAAAATTAAAATAGTGTCAGTCTATTTAAATAAATACCTGCAAGTCTTAAAATTGGACTATTTAATATTTTAATTGTCATTAAATTGTCAAAAGTTGTTAGGAATGCGACAAAAGGGTGCTGATCTATGTTACCCATCAGTCCCACCATATCACGTTTCCTACTGCTTGCACCTGTGTCTCATTTCACCCTAATTAGCACTTTTATACAAGTTCCTTTGTTTCAGCACCTTATTGTCCAGATTTTGTTGTTCTTGTGTTGTCGTGTGTGCCGCAGCGTTGTCCTTAGTCTGCATGTCTTTGTCTAGTATCCATTGTTTAAGTTTATGGTTCTGGTTTTCACTGTTTTTATGGTTTATTTGGCACTTTCTAAAATAATGTCTATACTTGTACTCACCAGCTGTATAAATTCCATTATAAAAGTATTGCACTTTTGACATTTTCTAAAACATTAACAAAAAAAAATCAAGTACCTGTAATCAGAATATGACCCATTTGGATATAATTGTACTCAGATTACAATGCTTTTCTTCTTTATTGATTACTGTCTTGTATTTTTAACACCAATGAATCATAAACTATTAGTAAAAAAGCTGCCAAAAGCAATCAAATTACAATGCAAAACACTGCCCAATTTTTCTCCAAAGAAAGACTGATGTACATTAATGCTTATATGTTTTAACACGTATAGCACTCTACGATTTACTCTTCTGTTTTTAAGGACTACTAAAGGAGTTTTTTCATTTGCTACATTTACACAACAGTACATTGAAATCAAAGGTAGTCTGAGAAATTATATTAGATTACACTTTATAAATTATTGGGAAAATTACTGATTTAGTCATACACTCTCAGAAATAAAGGGTCGCTGGCTTGGTACCATCAAGGGTGTATGTTTTGTAGCTTTAGTATATGTATGTTTTACCTGGGTAATGTATGTCTTGCACCTTAAATTAGCTATTAGATTAGTGAGTGGTTCTTAAAGTCCAATGACATAATTACATACATAGGTATAAATCAGTGTGACCTGGCTGTAGGTTAACGGAGCTAGAAACAGGTTTTGCACACTATATTATACGACCCTTTCTCACAAACACACAGCACCAGAGTGTTAAATAACATATTATAAGAAAGAGTGTAAAATTAAACTTGCAATCTTGTAAATTTCTCCCATTAAACACGCACCACTCTTTGTTACTGGACGAGGCCCTGTTTGTTTTTGCTTTTTGTCTTTCAAAGAGAAGGAAATTATACATGGAACTGAATAGTAAACTTCATTGAACCTCAATAACAACATGTTACCTGGGAAATCATTCATCACAGGCCAAAGTGGTAGAGAGGAAGTGAGCCTGGTTCCTCTGTTTCTCACTACAAGAGCTGAATGAGTTTGCTATTGATACAAGGTTTTATAACACAATATGTTTTGATAAACTGTTGAATACTCGTGCAGTAAGTGGCGCTAAGCTTTTTTTTTTTTTTTTTAACTGTATAATAACAGTTATTTCTTGCATAGCAGTTTAAGACCAAGTTAGGGTAAATAGCAATAGGAAGAAATTGCTTTGTTTACCTTAAAGGAACACTTCAGTGTTTTTTTTTTTAACCTAATCTCTATGCATTGCATTTGTAGTGGATGTCCAATTACCAAGGACAAGCACTGACACGTTTTCCTGTACTGAGAAATCTTGCTTACTCAAAAAATCACTTACAATGCAAGTCTAAGGGCAGTTGTTGAACTTGGTCAATAAATATTAAAAGTGCATGCCTATGTAATGAGAATTCGAAACTACAGCCATTACACTAACAATAAAGGTATTCGACAAAGTCGTACCAAAGCTGTGGTTTTATACACAAGATCAAAAATAAATAAATAAAATCAATTTTGATTAATTCAACTTACTTGAAGGTTGTAACAAAAAATAAATAAATGCATAACCACAAAATCTTCACTTAGATAAAATAGTCCTGTCTCTAATAGGATTAATTATAGAGATTTACAAAAACAACAAAAAAAAAGTATGTTTCCCATAATAGCCCCAACATCTGCCCTTGGACTTTCATTATAAGTGTTTTCCTAGTAAACAATCTTTATTTTTTTCCCCTCAGGTCTTGGAAATGGTGTTGAAATTCTAGTCAGTGGTAATCACACACACATACAGCACAGATGTAGCCAACAGAGATTACATTGAAAAACATTGGGAGCATTGCTTTAATAATACAAGCCATTCCATGCCACTTTATCATGTAACGTGCACAAAACGAGTACAGAGACACCCACACAAATATGCACCCACTCAAACAGGGCAGACCTTACTATTCGCTCCACGTGTCACATGGAGTTTGTATAACCCATTCATGACCTCTTCCAATTAATTCAGCGAGCTCTCAGTGTGTGAATGTTGGCATAGTAACAGTGATTCAGGAGGCACAGTGTAAATGTGTGCACGTGCTGAATTAGCAAGTTGATCCACTGCAATCTCCACCATCTTAAATAAGAAAGATCCGTTTTTAAACAAAGAAGGAATCAAGGCCGACCAGGAAGACAAAAAGGAAGCTTTGAAGCACGGTCATTATGCAGTTGAGATGTTCCTGACGGTGTGGTGTGGACACACACCAATAGAGGCACCAGGGAGGCTGCCAAGGCTGGTATGAGATGGGATCGTTATTGCATGGGCTGTGTATGCTGGCTGACAGTATGAGCGCCGAAGCCAAAATTGACTTTGGTATCTGCAGCCTTAGACAGACACAGAGACCATTTGAGGGTGACAGAGCATGTGGAGCACAACGCAGTCCAGAGAGTGATAAACACACTTGGGGTGTGTGTATATACAGCAAATGTAGCACATTTAGAAAGATAAAGTCAGTGTAGGACCTAATCCGGTCATGTGCTGATTTTAACGGATCTTCTCAGGTCATTGTTGTAGAATTCCGCAGTATCTGTAAATTAAGCAGCAATTCTTTTTCAGGTGGAAAAATTTGTAGTTTCTGCCTGACCTACACACCTGTTGCCTTACCTACTTGATTGGACAGGGCTACAACAGTGTGTGTAAGAAAGCTAGAAATCTGGAGAACACTATATACAAACAGCTCTGGTAAGATGTGCAATAATATCGCCCATCCCTACACCTTTAATCTTACGTGTACCAGTTGTAGTTTTGAATTCCTGTCATGCATTTTAAACATTTCTTGACAGAGTTCAGCAACTGCCCTTGGATTATTAGTTCATTATAAGTGAAATTAGTGTAAACAGATTTTCTGTTCGTTTGTCAGTAACGAAAAGTTGAAATTTTTGTCGCACGTGCTTCAGATGTGGCAGATAGAAATCAGGTTGAAACACACTGCAGTATTGCTTTAAGCCTAGAGAGAAGTGATTTTACAGTACATCAGTACACTCATTTCGCAAACTTGTCACTATACCTGCGATGGACTAACATGGTGCGCAGTTATTGTATTGTAGTGGATAACTGACAGTCCTACATGTACATACAGGAGCTAAAATTGTAATACAGTTCAGGATTACTGAGCTGATTATAAGCATGTTTTCACTGCAGGAGCTTTTAGGAGCTCATGAACTCAAGGCATGTTTACTCAGGAGAAACTGTGGCTAATCTTAGTTTTCTGGGATATAGTTCTTCCAGGAAACCTTTTAGTTCCACCTGCAGAGTAAGTAGTTTTTGGCAGACAACTCAAACCTCTTACCTGGCTTTTCAAAACATGTAGCACCATGGCAAAGTGAAAGGCTTATGCAGCTCTTGCTTTTCTACAGGCACGAGTATATTATATATGCAATTCTAGTGAAATAGTGCTCACCGGAGAAAAGCAAAAAAAACAAATAAACTGTGCATTGTGTTGTTAAATCTACATTAGCGTTCATGTTGACATTCACAAAAAGTAAAACCAATACGGAACATTGATCCCAACATTGATCAATAAAACCATGGCACAGTTTCTGTACAGTTTAGGAATTTAGGGTCAAAATTTAGGGTTAAGGAAAATCATCTGAACAATAACTGTACAGTTCCTTGACAGGTTCCTGGTTTTCTGTCTCACTACAGTGCAGCTGTAGCAATGTTGATGGCAGCAGCTTGGCACTCTGCGGCATGAACTCCTGACCACAGTAACCCAGAGACTTTAAACACTGAGTTACCACTGACCATTGCTACTGTGATCATTCCTACAGTACAGTGGGAAAGAAAAACAGAAACCTGTCCAGGAATTGAACTGAATAGTTCTTGTTAAGGAGAGTACAAGAAATTCTCAAAAGGTTATGGACACTCACTTCAAATGTAATAATGTCAACGATGTAACAGCTGAGCTACAGACCAGATCTTGCTTCACAAGCTCGGGAAAACAAAAGCACAGGTCTCACGCTCTGTTCCAACAGGCTGTTGGAAAACAGCCAATGCACCTGTTCCACACTCACCACAGCACAATACTTTTCCCTAAGCAGGGAGAGCTGGAGTGTGTACTCAACACCAGGGTCTACAGGCATGATGCTCAGCAGCTGTGAGAAGAACCTCCTGGAAGCTCTTCTCAGGGTGGAAGCATAGAGACGTGACGCTGTGCATATACCCCAACGGAGGTACCTCTGGTCCTTCTTAACTCTGTAGCTGAGAACTTCCTGCCCACAAGCAATAAAACTGCACCACCGTCCACCAAGTCACTTCCTCTTCTGACCCCAAAAAAACTGTTTTTAATACATGTGCTTTGTCTTTGTTCATGTTCCATAGAGATTGTGAGATTGTTCATGTTCCATAGAGATTGTGAACAAATGGGATAGATCGGAATTAGCTGGTGAGCAAGTTGTTTTTTCCTCGAAAACGGCACTGAGTAAACATCCAAACAGGAAGATCGTAGATCGTAGTAAATAATGACAGGAGGATTTTTTTCCCTTGGCAGGTCAAAAATGGCTAACAATACTGAGAGCACAGTGAGTCGCAGGACTCGAGGAAGTAGCGAGAGACACAGTGGCAGACGGAAAGAGAGAGGGAGAGAGAGGGAGGGAGAGGAGAGACAGAGAGAGAGAGAGAGAGAGAGAGAGAGAGAGAAAGAGAGAGAGAGGCAATTCACAAGAGGGATCTACTAACACACACCATCATATGTCTTTTTATATCTGGGATACTGATACATCACAAACTATAGAGCTATAATACGTACACACACATAATTAAAGACCATTCTGACTAGGAATGCCCGAGTAATTTACTCTTGCACACACACACATGCACACGCATGTCCACCAGACTCATGCTTACATGTGATTTAACTGCTGACTCATTTCCCTCCGCTGCAGTCACTTACACTTACAATGAACCTAACTTTTCTTCCAAATACTTTCTATTCACATCATGTTAATGAGAAAATGAAATTGAGTTAAGATATACAGGACTGCAGTGTGTGTGTGTGTGTGTGTGTGTGTGTGTGTGTGTGTGTGTGTGTGTATGTAGGAGAGAGAAAGCGAGAGTAGTGAAGCCTGAAGCACTCCTTCACCAGACCATTACACACATTAGCAGCAGGAAACAGGTGCTTTCTCTTTTCCTTTCTCCCGCTCTGTCAGTATCCATGCTGGGTCGAGCACTCACACTAAAGTGGCCGCAGGCTTTACAGGGGTTGGTTCGATTTGAATAACTAATAGCTCACTCGAACTTTATGGCATGAAAATTCATGTGACTATGTGTTGGAGTTTCTGATTCCTTTCTCTCAGCTATATTCTACATTATCTTTAACTTTAACAATTTTTTTTTTTTCCCAGCAAGTGTACATCACTAAATGTCTTAGGCAATTTCAGAATTATTAAAGCGTATGTCCATGTAATTGTTTAACATATTTAGTGATATCACAAAACAGGACTTATGCTCATAGATGACATGACTATTACCTGGAGCAAAACTTGCTCTATGGATGGTTATAAGAGGTCAGATACGTTTATTACATGTATGCATTTGCCAAAGTCCACCCCCCCCCCTTTTTTTTTTTTTTTTTAAAAAAAAGAACTTCTAAATAGACTGTTTCCATGCATTTTGTTTCTTGTGTGTGAGGGATAATTGCTTAAAAAATGTGAAAATGGGACAAAAAGTGTTCATCTGGGTTATCACTGTTTGCAATACTACCAGACCAATAAAATATAAAACTTTTTGGCTATCTAACACAAGACTAGGCAAGGTTGCTGTTGCTACCCAAGGGGAGGCACAACTAAGCTATCACTGTATGGGTTTACAGCCCTTTACTGGTAAAAATCAGCATATATCCATTTCCCCTGTCACACTGACTGACTATGAGCTAGTGTTTGGCAGAACTGAGACCTGTCAGCCAATAAGACACGAGTATTTACACATATTTTCTTGTAAACTCTGTCTGACTGGTCTTGCCTCCATTCACTGAAGATACAAAATTACAACACTTCCATTTTCTTTTACTGACGTTCAGTTACGTAGAGACTCTAAGTTGAGAATTATTTTGGGCTAAAGAAAAAATCTTTGGGGCTACATCCCCAAATTCCCAGGTCAGGTTACGTCCCTGAGTGTTCCTGCCATGGACTGGCATTTCATCTTGCCCCTATAATATGGATGGATGTATGAGTTCTTGGGGTATTTAAAGAGATTTTATTTGGAACACTCTCTGACAGGGAAACCCCAAGTTATTACGTTCTGCATAAAAGCTTTAATGGTGATTCAACCACAACGTTGAGCATTTAGTAATAAACATGTCTCAGTTGTAATCATAATGAACTCCCAAATGTTTGACACATGCTGGCCAAACATGCCTGGATGTCTTCTCAGCTATAGACAACACAAATGGCTCAGAGACAAAAACCTGCCCCCTGGAGCTTTTCAGATCCACCATTAACTATGGTTTCTGAGCACTAGAAAGATTTCAGACATCAGTACCAAATTCACAAGCTAAGAACATTCTGCAGCTTTTCCAATCGTCTGGTCTGAGAAGGTTTCCTACAAGCAGTTACTGGTACAAGAAGGGGAAGGGGACAGGGGGTTAAGCTGGCAACAACAGAGTACATGAGACAGTGATGCAGATGGGCAGGATAGGACACCTTGTGGGCACCGGCAGTCTGCTGGGGGAGACGGAAGCACTCAGGTTACTCACTGCATTCACCAGGAACTGAGCTCTGATCCAGCAGATGGAGGAATGAAATATTAATATAGAGATGTCACACTGGCGTTCTCATGAGTGAGTGTATGCTCAACACTGAGCTACTCAATCACAATACAGAGAGCTTACTGTCTCTAGTGTTGACAATAATTAATTATTCAACAAATTGCTATAAAAATGCAAAGGTATAAATGGGGAAAAACAAGAGGAGGAAATACAGTGCTGTGGAAAAGTGTTTAGCTGATTTATTTTGTTTGTTTGTTTGTTTGTTTGTTCTTAGATTTTATTTTCATTTCTGAAACAATTTAGTACGAGATATACACACGAAAACAGAAGAAATCAGGGTGCAAATACTTTTTCACAGCACTGTAGATAGATAAAAGAAAGCCAGAGAATAAGAAAAAGACTGACAAAAAGACAGCAGGTCTAAAAGACAGCGTAAGCAACAGAGAAAGAGGAACTGAGGCAAAACAAACAAGTTAGATGTAGGAGATAACGATGGCACACACTTGTATACCAGGATAAGGTGTGTGTCATGAAGAGAGAATATCATGCACGATGTGGTAAAGTACACGATATCTCAGCATTACTGCAGTACGCTCACAGCCTCCATTTCTCAAGTGTGTATGCAGCATGCAGCAGCGATCATGTCCTGCCTTCAAAAGTCAAACATCTTTTAATTGCAGAAAACTGACCTGTCTTCCACCTCCCATAGGGCATAATTAAAACCGCATGTGGCTGCAACACACAAGAAAAAGAAAAGGAAAAAAAAAAAAAAAAACACACACATACTTTGTCATACTGAGTCAGCTCCATTATGTAACACTGCACCACTACATCAGGCATAAACAGGACAACCAGTGAATACCTCTCCCTCTCTCTTACACACACACACACACACACACACACACACACACACACACACAGTGCTGCAGAGCAATGGGAATACACATTATGAAACATAGTGCAGTGTAGAAAGACAGAGCAGCGGTTCAGTCGTCGCAGTTAGAGCTGTAATCCTCCTTCCACGGACTGACCACGGAGAAATAAAACCTCACAGGTTCTCACAGAACCCGCTGCTTCCTGCCTTTGTGGTTCCAGATGGCTGAAGGTGACGGGGGGCACTGGCTGCATTTGATATTTAAAAAGGCGAACGAACCGAGCCATTGTTTTAGCAAAACTGATGAAAATCCAATCATCAAGAAGTTCATGTGAACAGCAAACAGCAGTGTTGTTATGACGCAATCATCTTGCTTTCCAGTAGTCTCAAAATAGCACAGATACACAAGCACTACAGCTGGATGATCTGGACAATAACGCGTATCGTGATTATGTATCTGCGAGGTGAAGCTGTGACGTGTCACGGTTAAAGATCGTCTTGCATTCACTTGACAAAAAGGATTACTTTTGAGTTATGTGAATCGACAATTTATCCCAACACACCACCACCGCCGTCCCCCCCCCCCGATCTAGATCTTTTGGAACAAATTTGCTAAATCATTCAGTCACATACTGTGTTTTTATGTTTTCAATTTCAATATGCAGTATTTTCTGTTATACCACACAGCTTGGGTTAATGTGTTGTTATTTAATAATGTTAAAGATGAAGGTTTATCTAACATTTATGGAATAATGCGATATTATTGGAAACGTCGGTATGTGGTAACATAATACATTTTTGGGGCGATAACAGTCACTGCATTTTGAATAGGACCGCATCATTACACTACCCTGTCATTGATTTTTATATATATATATATATATATATATATATATATATATATATATATTGTGCAGCCCATCAAATATGTTCTCTTTAACCACCCCCCGACATTGTATTATCAAACGCTCAAAACCCCCATAGACATTTAAGATCTGTAAGGAACACACTGCTAAATTCTTAAATTCTTGCAATCTGTATGTGAGATGTAACATAACTATGAGGCATTGCAGCAGGGTGATAACTAAAGACTCACATTGGTTCGTGAGTTGTGTCTGCATAACATGTCCTCATCCTTCTTTCTGGACGTCTACTTACTGGAGAGGACAAGCTGGAGATCTCAGAGTGATGACTTGTTGCATGTGTGTAAAGGAGCCCTGATTGCACCAAGCTTCTCATGTTTCACAAGCTTCAAATGCATCCCAACAGTTTGTAAGACATAAACATCCAATTCAATAGGTAAAGGAAATTGTGACTAGAACTAGTAAAAACTGGTCTGCATCAGTAGGATCAGAGGAATTAAAGCATCTTCCCAAGCCAAAGTGTGCTTAAAGGGGTCATATCATGATTTTTAATTATGTTGTGTACTGGTTGTAAGAGAATAGGTTAACATACTTTAAATGTTCAACAAATTACTTGTCAAATACTGTACATTACTGAAGTACTTCTATTCCCAGGCTGCATAAAACGCTCTGATTTCTCCAAAGCCCATCCTTCCGAAAAGCCTAGAGTGCTCTGATTGGCCAACTGACCCACTGAACTGTGATTGGACAAAAAAAAATTGCATGTGTCAGAAAAGTAACGGCCGTTAGCGTTAGCCTTAGCGTTAGCCTCCAAGGTTTCTACAGCAACTCTAAAGCCTGTTTCATACCTGCGCTGCTTGAGCTGCTCACACTGAATTGCACGAAGGTCGGTTTTACCGTATCAGTTTGAGCCCTAGTCAGAAAATATGGATGATCCAGGGGATGGTAAGATTTTATTTTGTAACTCTCTCACCTTTTAGATACGATGTAAATTCCAACCCCACCGGGGGGACTAACTATGCTGTACACAGCTGCTTTACATAGGTACTCATGCAATATACCATTGGAAAGCTAGGATTCTTGTGATTTGATTGATATAAACTGTTTCAAGATCGACTCACAACAGTAGCTATAATCAACACCTCTGTCAGACCACCAACATACAAACAAACGCTTAAAGAAAACTTTAGCTAGCATGTTAGCAGAGGTCTACAACTGAGCCACAACACAAAACTCCGCATTTGAACAGTCAATAGCAGATACTTCATAAAATAATCAAACACACTTACAGGTTCTCATTCAGAAGCTCAAGATTGTCCGACCAAAGCGGGAATCGCTCGACTTTTCAGGAGAAGCCTTTGTGTATAGCCTGCCTTGTACTCGCCCAGGTTCAGGAAGCTGTCCTCCGTAAAATGTGCTGTACACAAGCAAATGTTTGGGTTGTACTGCTCAGAAACAGCATTATAAATAAACAGTAACCACTGATTTGTCCATTTTCGGAAGGCTAAGCAAGAGGTTTTGCTTTCACACAGAAACACACATGGAATGGCGGCTGAATTCTCTAAAGCCTTGCCTTCTTTCTTCGTGGCTGCCTTTGCGCGTGTTTATGTTGGTAAACACGCCGTGACATAGAGAAATGAAAGTAAATCAGAAGTAAATCTGGACTTCGAATGCCGCGTTTTGGGCAGGTCTGGAGCAGTGTTCTCTGTTAGATAGAATAAATCCCTGTGCGGGAAAAGAGTTTTATGACTTTGCAGAGCTTATACATGCACAAACAGATACATTACACTCCCAAACAGAAGGAAAACATGAACAATCATGTCATGACCCCTGTAAAACTCTTGGATTTCTAGCCAGATGTCAAAATGTTCACAGCCAATTGAGTCAAATGGATCTATGGGGAGAGCTCAGAGATGTTTCACATGACAGAGCTAAAGCGGTGGACCCAGAGATAGACAACAGAGAATAAAGCTGCAGGTTACTTGGAAATATGAGCCTGTGTATTCTCAACATTAAAGTGTAGCACATTATTTTGCTAGAAAACCAAAGGTTAATTTTGTATACCATGTTGCACAGACTCTGAGAATAACATTATAGCAAAAATGGATTTTGATTAAAGCTATGTGGGCAGGATAATTGACATTAAACTTGTGATTGATCAATGATTCAGATGGCCCAGTTTATACCAAAAGCATGGGGGGGGGGGCGGTTGACTGGCAAAATACATTTGAAGAGTTTGTTTTCAAAACGTTATGTGCCAAATTCTCACTTTGTGTTTTTTTTTAACCAATGTACAATGTATTTTAATATATATATATATATATATATGTATATGTGTGTGTGTGTGTGTGTGTCTGTATATTATATATATATATATATATATCTCATGTCTGTTTTTGAACAAATCACAAGAGATACCAGCAAAATAAAAAAGTCCCGTGCCCAAGAACAATATATATCTAACATGATTCATGTCAGCTCATCATCATTAAAACAAACAAAAAAAAAATCTGTCTTTAATTTAAAAAAAAATGATAAAGTATGTTGAATATTTAAATTAATCTTTATTAATTATTTGTTTAATTTATTTCATTGAACTTTGGGCCTGAACAAAACAGCTGAAATTGCTGCATGCTTAATTATCAAAATGAACTAAAAATATATATACTGTGATATGGGATAAAAATTTTTTATAGAGCTATTAAATAGTCATCAATTTAGCGACCAAGTTCCCCAAGCATTAGGATTCTGTTAATGGCAAAAGGTTGCACACCCGCCGTGGGTCTGAAATCACGTACTGTGACAATACTTACTGCATTCGATTCAGTACCTGCTGCCCAGCTGTTGATACAGTACATACTGATCAGTATATGTGTGGAGTATGAATACAATCTGGACATACTACATCCGCCATGTTGGCAGTGTCATGTGACCGTCATAATAACCGCAAAAACGTAAAAAGAGCCGACGCCCTGCCTTCCACCATTTTTGGTTCTGACAGCTCTTCCGCACCGGTCCCGCTGCCTTATGGGAATGCGCAGTGTCCTTTGGTTCCCTACTGCAGAATCTCAGTGGAAGCAGTTGATCATCCGAGTATTTGTCACCTACTGTTTTATGAATACTGAGAATACGGACATACTACTCCTTTACTGTACTGTTTTTCGCTTACTGTATAGTAGGATAGTACGGATATTCGGAAACAGCTCTGGACAAATCCTTTGTGCTACATACGCAGGCAGAACACAAGGTCCTGGACCTGGTACTGTTCTTTTCCTGCTACTGACACTTTCATGTACCAGAATGTCGACTGTATGTAGGGCCAAATCTGTGTGTGGCTTGCTTAAAAATCATGCTGGAACACTTTAACCAGCCATTAAAATCACCAGACCTCAATCCCAGATTTAAAAAAATGTTTCCAAGTAATTCCACATCAACATAAGCACCACAAACTCTAACTATACTGTACAGCGAGTCAGAGGAAGAGTGGGCTCAAATTGACAGAAGACACTAGTGACAACCGTCCCTGCCAGAGCTTGTGCTGTTAAGACAAGAGGACGAGAAGTCACGTATTAGTAAATAAATTACACATATAATCATTTTTGGAATGGATTATTTACACTGTGTATCTGTATACTGTGTTCCTACAAGACCAATATTAACCTAATTAGAAAGCAATCCCTGGGACCTTATCTGGCAGTCTGTGTAGTGTGGATGATCCCTAATACATTTATGTCACTAATGGTGTACAACTTGATGATGTCCAGATGGTTAAGTGTACAAGGCTTTTATACCTTTTATAGGAGAGAGAGAGAGAGAGAGAGAGAGAGAGAGAGAGAGAGGAGAGAGAGAAAGGTTTCTTGCTCAGCACTCAGTACAATCTGTGTCATGTATAAAAAGGTTTTCAAAAAAATTCTGTTCTATTCTGACAGCAGGCCAGAAATGTTCCAATAACAGTCATTCTGGAGTAGTAAGCATAGCTAAAAATGGCAGTTTTTGGTGTGGAATGCTTGAAACCAACAGGCTATGAAGATGGATTGCGAACACCACTCATTCCTTACTTAGAAGAAAAACAACACGCTGAAAAAAAATCCACAACTGCCTCCCATCTTTGTCAGCAGAGTTGTGGGATGGGAAAACGCATCATCTCAGCCAAGAACCAACCAGAAATCAGCTGAGCAACACATTCCCACCATAGCTAAAGCATCAGACATTTTCCTGGGCCATGTACATACTCCTCCCTGTTCACTGCTATAAACACCTGAGGTCACGGTTGGCTCCTGTCTAATGCTGCAAACTGCCCTCAGTGCCAGTTCACATTTCACATGGGACAAGGACTAATGAGAAGCGCAGGAACAATACAACAACACAATGGCTGATAACAATACTTGCTACTTTTCTCATACAATACAGCTCCTGTTTCTATGGGTACAACATCTTTAATGACCGTGCATCAACGTATCATTTGTGTATAGTGAATAGTGTACTATTTCATACGAATGCAGAGGAAAATCTCTACTGTGTGACGAATTAGCTTCAACAGTCAACACTCAGCAAACTGCCTGCATCATTAAATCAGACAAGCCACTTGCAGGTTCAGCTTACTAGACAAAAACTAATCTTGTGATGGACATCAGCTGTTGACATGTCATCAGTGTTAATCCGTTCACAGCCGTTACACAACTCTAAAGTGCTATGCCAGCCAATTAGCTTATCATATGTCACCTTGATCATCCCTTGTTTTGAACACTTTTACTAAGAAAGCACATCCACATGCACATACACAGAATGTATACATAAAGTGGGGTCCAGAACTCTGAGAACACATTGTAAATCTGGGATTTTGTAAAAATGTATTTAAATTGTTTAAAATATTTAAAACAAGGAAAGTAAATGCTCAATATCTTGAATATTTAATATTCAAAATTCTGTACTATTTCAATGCCCTTATTTACTCCATCTGGTGATATGACAATTCGCAAGGAGTTTATAACTTAGGGGTTTTTTGTATAACCCTTTTATACAAAAGGTCAGATTTTCCTCGTGCCTACTCTTTTCTATTGAAGCACATGCTCAGACGACACTCTGATGAATTTGATCTAAAATGGATCATAAGGTTACGTGCAAACTCGTGGAATCCATTCCAGCTCAAGTGCACACGGTGATTAAAGCAAAAACGGGACGTACCAAATAATAAGAAACTCTTGAAAATATTTCAAAAAAATATTTTCACCAGTGCTCTCAGACTTTTGGACTTCACTCTCCTTATTTTTTAGGAATGCACCAATCTGTTACCAAATACGACGAGGCTGCTATAATTTTCAATTGGATGCCAAGTTGTTTCAGTTTGAAGTGTGAGGATTATTCAGAAAAAAATGCCAGGTGCACTCGCCAGTTAAAAACAATTTGCACAAAGAAGCAGTGCAGAATGAACAACCAATTACAGCACAGCAATACAAATAAAAAACCCTGCACAAAAGACTAGCACATATTCCCTTGACTTCGCCCTACAACAATACCACGGGTCATTCATCTACTAAGAAGTGTAGGATTTGGCAGTTATCCTTGCTTAAAAAAAAAAAAGTCACAGTGAAAGCAAAGAGGGCATCAGGTACTGGCAGTTCCCACGTTCTGGCCTCAGGGGGGAGGGAAAAAAAAAGTCAACACAACTTTTTGATGACACATTAACAGAAACTTCAAGCGAGAGAGAGATTTAGTAAAAGAATAATTTCGAGTTATAATTGTACACTTTTCTCCTTAAATAAACATCTTCAGGTTTTGAACAGAGTATGTGTTAATTGTGTGTGACTCATTTAATATCCCAACAACCCTGTTAATAGCTGCGTTTACATGGACAGCAATAATCCACTCAACCCGATTAAGACCATACATTGATTAAGAGACTACCATGTAAACGTAGTCACTGTTTCCTCTGACTGGAGAAAACCATGAGAGTGAAACAGAAGATTCCCAGTCTCTCACAAACACACACAAAGTATCAAAGCCAGCAAAGGCCTTCTTTTGCGTCAGTGTAACCCTATCTATATAGTTCCAAGTGGATTTCCACAAGCTCACCTTACCATGTGCCCTCCAACGTGCCTCCCAATATACCCCAGTAAAACACCTAGAGCAATTCTCAGTGTTAGTGTTATGCTAATAATGCCTCTACAACTTAAGTCTCTCTCTCTCTCTCTCTCTCTCTCTCTCTCTCTCTCTCACTATCTGTCTCTCTGAAGACTCACACAAAAACTTTCAGTGCAAAAGGGAACTCTTGAAAATTAGCCATCATTTTGTGTTCATTGATCTGTTTCTAGGCTTTCTAATTAGCTATGTGCTAATTGCTCTGTGTGAGAGTGATGCCAGTTTTCTGGGCCTTTTAAACACACACACATGCAAGGAAAAATAAAATTAGAACACCTTTATGACCACAGATTGTGTCTGTCATTTATGCCAATTTTTTCCCTCAGGGATCAACTTTCCCAAATCAATCAATCAATGACCTCCATCCATTCATCCATCATGTTTTGGCATTTAATTAATTTGCTATACATGGATGGACAGACGAGAGGAATTTTGGTTAAAAATTCTGATGGATGAATGGGTGGATAGATGGATGGATGGATGCAATATTAGTTGTGAGTTCAGCTGGATGGATGGATGTATGGAATTTTCATTAAAAGTTCAGAAAGATGGATAGATGGATGTTAAGTTGGATGGAAGTGCAAATAAAAAATATGCATTAGTAACTCCTATAAATAAGATTATGTAAATGAATAATCAAATGCATGACCATGGGATAATCATAATTTACAAATGAAGTCTGAATTGATTTCAGCTGACACTCATCACTTGCAGCAAGTAAATATCATAACTAAGTGGTGAGTAAATATATTGGCTTTCTGAGACCACATTTTTCTGTGTAGTCAGTATAAGCATAGTCTACAGTTGGCCAGCTACAGTCTGGAGGCTGTAGGCTACATTCTGGGTTGGACTTGAGCAGTGTGAGGTGACTGATGCTTCTCTCAGCCAGTTAAGCAGCAGGTTTTGGAGGCAGGGTGACCCTGCAGCCTATAAGAATATAGTTCATCCCTCTGTGTGAGGTTATAAGTGAGGCATGTAAATGATCCATGTGGCAAACGAACCCCAAGAAATCTGACCTTCAGAAGACCACATGTTGGGAGGCATGTACTCAAGGTTTGTTTTTTTTAAGCAGGTCCAAATATAAAAGCTATTAATAACACCATAGGGTGTAGAATTTACAAGCCACTATAAATGGGTGTATCATTATCCTCGAAGTATATATCATTTTCATATTAATGCCTGGTTTATGTTCCTTCACTTGTATTGTATTATTATTAGTTGCATTGACTACAAAAAAACAACAGCAAACAAACAAACAAAACAAAAACAAACAAACAAACAAACAAACAAAAAAATCACAAAACACTGCAGTTCTTACATAATGACCACCAGGAGTCTGGTATAAATGAACAAGTAGGCTGTAGCTAATGTAATGCATTCACTGTAGATTCATGCAGCTGCCTGTCTGCCTTTATGTATGTAAAACATTGCCCCACATTGTTCTTATTATGCCATCAGTGATTCTGTGATCTTGTGATTTCATGCATTGGTACAATTCCAGAGTAGTACACAACTTTCCAAAGAATCAGGACATGTCCTCTTATGACTATTCACAACAAGGCCGGTCAATCCATTAGGCGACATAGGCAGCCATCTAGGTCGTCACCATATTTTGGGCACCGCCCCACCGCCACCCTACCACCGCCCCATTCCTCATGCCTTTTATTACATCAAAAAATTTGTTTGGTCAAATTGGTTTGTTGGCACTCTCTAGTGCTGATGTAAATAAGCGGAAGTGTGTGCAAGACACTAATCATCTGTGATTTTTAAAAAGTGCATCATACTTATCAGTCATCACCGTTGGTGTGATTGTGAAGTGTGTGTGAGTGTCAGTGATGATGATTTAGGTTTTTTTCGCTGCATTAGGGACGATAAAGATCATGGCATAATTTTTTATGCTAACGCTGCTGACGTATTACCGGCATTAGCAATCAAAATTTTTAGTTGAGATGCAAAATGAAGCGACAAAAACCATCAGGAACTCAAATTCGAAAAAAAAAGAAAAAAGAAGAGTGGAAAAAAATAAAAGTAAGCTAATTACAATTTCTATATCAGTTGTCATTTTTGTGGTGTTAAATTATTTAGATAATGGATTTACAATGTTGACCGGGATTGGTTGACTTCTGTCCAACTCTTAAAAATGCTAATGGTTAAGCACACCACGGATTGATTTTTGCTTCCTTAATAAGATGCTGTTATAGATGTGCAGTATCTGAATATTTGACTTAACCTTAACCTGTTCAATCGATGAAGTCACACACCCTGATCATTTGTGCCAACAACAAACCCGACCCCAGGCAGTCTCCCCTAATATATTTAGATAATAAAGATGATTATTACTAATATTTACTACTTATTAGTAAGACTGTGCTGTCCACAAGCAACAAGCTAACTATTTAAAAGCAAAGCCAGTGATGTTTTCACTAGTTAGCACTGACTGAGTGTACAGTAGTTCTGTAGTAACAAAGAACAACATGTTCCAAATATGGAAACAGCTATGACTATGCTTATAATACTAATTACTTACAATTTCAGATGCTTTTTTTAATGTACCTGGAAACACCTGATAAAATTGGAAAAACAAAAAGTACATCTATTTTAGATTCACAGATGCCTAATTCACTAATTTTCACTAAGATTCACTAATTTTAAATATTTTGTATTATTGAAGTAAATAAAATATTATTGAGAATTATACGAGAAATGAGTGTTATATAATTTTTTTTGTGTGTGTGGTCAGAGGCGTTGAGGATGAATCTCGCCTAGGGCACCAAATGAGCTAAGACCGGCACTGATTCACAATCATAACTCAGCATCATGCCAGTGTTGCTAATGGTTATATTCAACTTTATCACTTTTCTTAAAAGGCCATTGAACCTAGCAGTAAATATTTGTCTGTAGCAGTTAGGGACTCTGCACAGAAATGGAGCTGTTTGGTGATGAGTTAGAGGAGTAATGTCTAACGTGGCAAACCTAAATCCTGTCCCATGTATATTTATGTCCCCTCATGTTACATTATTGTCTGAATACCATGTTAAGGGCATAACCACAAGGGTAAAAATCTCAGATGTGCTGTTACTCTGGGCCTGATGTGTTCGCAAAGTGTCACCATTGCATCCACATCACTTTTAGAAAATCTTTATGTGTACACATGTACATCTGCATCAACTCGTTTCATTTCGTTACCACCCGGAATCTTTGAAAAAGATCATTAGCATTCATTCAGAACCAAATCTGTCAATTTAAATAAATAAATAAATAAATAAATAAATAACACTATAAAATGACTGTCATGGAGTCACGTTTTTCTGCACAGGTTGGAACTTACCAATTTGCAGCAGCACGGGAGTCACCAGGGCTGTCTCCATTGCGTAGCAGAACTCTCGTCCAAACATGATGGCTCCGTTCATAACCCACTGGCGCAAGGGGATGCTGTCTATAGAACCCTCGCTTGCTGACTCCTCCTGACTCTCCTGGTCCCGTCCAGTGGCTCCACCCGCTGCGTTAGCCTTGTCCCCTCCTCCACCTCTGTCTGAGCCTCTGCTGGCCGTCTTGGCAGGGACCACCACGACTTCCTGCACCTGCATAGCATCTGCATCAGTGTTCTTGGGCGCCATCGTCGTCGGCATGCAATCGGCAAGGGAAGGACACCTCACTCTTTACAGATGTGCAAAACCAAAATAAAGCCAACTCAATTCAAAAGATGAATGGTGCACGTTAAAATCCAAGCAGCTCCTTTGGGTAATCGAAGTGCACTGTTGAGAGGAATCAAGCGCTTACTGCAAAGAATACATTCCGTTTTGGTTCCTCAAGGACATGCCGTGAAGCTCTGAGCAGAACCGTGTCAGGATTTTTGGTATGCACCCGTGAGAGAGATATGGCTTTGTCATGAGGTCACTCCCTTTGGTGTGAGCAAATGTAGGTGTATATGTATGTAAGTGACAGTAGGTATGAATGTGTGTGTGTGTATATATATATATATATATATATATATATATATGTATGTGTGTGTGGTGTGTGTAAATGGGTAAGTGTATGTGTGTGGTGTGTGTAAATGGTAAGTGTGTGTTTACTGTCTATTAGAAACAGTAAAAATCCATATCATTTGCCATTCAGTTAATACTAGTTTCATGATTTTGGTGGAGGAGGTGTTGAAGAGAGAGGGCAGGCAGCGGGCCGCAGGGCAGGACACACAGCTGGGAGCTCGCCGGTGAATCCCCATCGAGTGGCTTATCAATCTGTCGCACACAGGGAGAGAGAAAGGAGAAGTCGAGATGTTAATGTTCTGGGGCTCTCAAAATCATCACATTATTACAGTGCTCACAAAGCTAGTGTTATTCTTCATTCCTTTTCATTTGCTACCCCTTTTCTACAATAAGTTGAGCCCAACCTGCTTCACATACATACAAAAGACAGAAAGTTCATCAATTCGAATTTCAGCTGTTCCACCTGTTCGAATGAGCGTTACATCAGAGAGAGAGAGAGAGAGAGAGAGAGAGAGAGAGAGAGAGAGAGCAAGAGAGAGAAAAAGCGAGAGAGAGAGAGAGCACAGGAGAGTGAGAGACACATTGTCTCTCTCTCCCCTCTTAGTCCTTCTTTTTTTCTCTTCCTCTCTCCTCTTTCATCATCTTTGCCATTCATTCTTCATTCTCTTATCCCTTATCATTTCCTATACCGTTCATTCATTCATTGTTTATAATTTTTAAGAGAATAATTCTTTATGCTTTTTTTTAATTAATTTTTCTCTCCTTATCTTCTCTCTCTCTATTTTTCTCTCAGTCACTGTCTTAGTTTTCCTCTCTTTCTGACTTCATCACCCCACCCCTCTTTCACCTCTCAGTAGCTCTCAGTTTTTAAATTTGCAGTTTTTATAATTTGCAGTTCCTCCTAGAACTTCTCCAATTTACAGTTTACATCAAATTCCCACGAACTATCCACAGACTGATGTCGCATCACTGGGATTTGTATTCATGATGTCCTGATAAAGTAAAACACTGCAACTCTTTGAGAACATTTCCTGATCAAATTGGTCTTTACTTCACATCAGCCAAAGTCCCTTGGCCGGGCTCAGAACAATCAGAGGCATTAGCGCGTTTGGACGGATTGTACACAGACAAAGCAGTAAAAACCTGCAGAGGAACAATTCCTGCAAATAAATACTCGACACGTGAAAGCATGCATACACTCATTAAACCTCTTAACACGCTTGAAAATCAGGTCAACCAAATCCACATGGATATGATGTGGAGATCTGAACACGTGTGTCTTTCTCTCCAGGGACACACTTTGGCCAGGTTTCTCACATGCACTCTGTAGCTAATGAAGCTTAATAAGAGTTAGTTGACTATACTTGGCTTGGTGCGGAGTTAAACACCACTGGAAAGGTCTACACTAAGTAAAGGACCTCAAAGCAACTGAGCAAATGCTTTAGAACTTTTTATACCACAGCACTGTTGAACTCTCAATTTCTGCTCAGAATGCATTGATTACTTTTCTAGAACATCAGCTCTGATGATAGTACCAGCTGCAAGTTTCTATTAATGCGCTCATTCTAATATGGTATCATTTCTAAAGTCAAATCTGAAGGTCTTTTTACTGGAGCCAGTCTAATCCTAGAGAAAATTCAGGACATTTTACTCTGCACAGTCTGACTTCACAGTCCGAGTTAAAAACGTATCATATAAATCGTATTCGAGCACAAAATGGATGAACTACGCTAGTGCAAAAAAGGTTGATCTGTCAGCATATGTATTTTGTATAACCTGAAACATGACTCATTTCTCCCTCAGGGGTCTTTTTCCATTCTCAGCTATCTGGTGGAAATAACACGTCTCAATTACTCTCCAGCACATCAGCTACCTGAGCAGCGTGAGACTCAGCTTCACCTCCCAATGGTGATGCAACCAATCTATCTATATAAATTGTTTTTGAGTAGGGGACCCACTGGGTAGCCCAGATATCCACCTGCAGCTCCTGTAACCAACATCCCAATGGGATTTCCTTTTATTACACAGAATTTGGTAGGCACTTTGCTAATAGAGAGACATTTCTCAGATGCACAGAAGAAACTATATGATCCCGGCAAACTGAGACAAACATTGAAAAGATTGTCAGTTATAACAGAAACAGAATGCAGGAATATCATGTGCATTTAGAGATTCTCAAGTTAAAATACTGCAGGACTCCATCATCAAGATGTGACATTATTGATCCATGTTGTTAAATGAACTGTAGCCATATTCGGATCAGATTAGTTTTTCAGGAGATGTCTGTAATATTGTTTTGAAACTCTCGCATCTGGACAGCAATGAAATTACCACAGTAGGAGCGAGTTTCTAGTGAGTTCTCTTTTCTACAAACCTGGATGGCTGCATCACATGGTCGTATGATCATGCTCCACTGGCAACATGGCATCCAAGTGGTCAGAGAGACACCGGACTAGAGAAGAGACGTTGCCTCTTATTAAAATTTGGGGAAAAACCAAGATTTGATACAATAAAACGATAATTACATAGTATATGGGAAGCATCCATTTTTCGTTTCTATTTTTCATAGTTCTCTTGTGAACTATGTTTTTCTTGAGAAATTCATGGTGGTAAATATGCATTCTATGGTCCTGTAGTCGATATCTGCACAAATGTTTAATTATGATCAATGATGCAGTGTTAGCAGAATCATAAACAAGCAGGAACACAAAAGTATAAACACAAAAGTATACACTGTATGAGTTGTCGAGCATCAGGGTTAAATATTTGGTTCACTGAGGTTCTAATACTAACTGACAACCCCATTAATATCTCTTTTACCAAGGGCAAACGGAGGGAAGAAACAGGGACAAGAGAAATGTATTGAGTGTATACTGTAGTGGTGGTGGTAGTGTGGAAAGGCTACCCTGTCACAGATCTATCAATATGAGGGAGATCTTGACAACTGCATGCAGGCTCCAGGGTATTGCATTAGTATGGAAGACAGTACTTCGACATCTTCAATCTATAATTTACAGTCAGCGCAGAGACAGAGAGAGGATCTGGTATGGACTGCAGCTTCCTTCTGCATCTCAATAAAAAGCATGTTTTCACTGCAAACAGAGCTCACATATTTATAGGGCGTATTAGCCATCCACGATAGCAAAAACTATCATTCATTGTTTTCTCCTTAGGAGATTATAGGTATGCTATGAGGTTATCAATGTAGATTTTACACTTTCAGAACAGTCGAGAGCATTGCATAATGTGATGAGTTCAATTGCAGAATAAGCTAAGCGGGTGGTAGTTTCCATCAACCCGGGCAAAGCATCCATCAGACTCAATTCCTGTCTCTGTGATCCACCAAAGCGCATCTACAGAAGGCAGGATTTCATGATGATGGGACTCGGCTTCCATGTAAACGCATTAGAAAACCACTAAAGTCGGTTGCAGTATTACCTTAAATTGCCATTTTATATGATATGATTAGTGGGGTGTTTGATTTGAACTGGAATGAGTGATGCCATTGAGGAGGTAATGCAAGGTTTCTGCTGACCTTGAGTTTCTGCTGACCTTGAGTAATTTAGTGTCTAGTAACAGGTTGGAAATTGTGAGTTTAATGCCGGTGAGCATAAGGGACAACCTGAAAGTCATACTCTGGGAGAAAACACCCAGCTATTTCCACCATTATTTTGAAGGCATTTACAGAACTAATGAGCTGGGACAGTTACATAATGGATGGGGTTGGACATCAGGTGGACAATGTGCACACATTGTCAAACAAACATGCTGTAACAATGAGACCTGATTTGCACTCCTCTCACCCTCAGTGTAATGTGAAATAGTAGTCCAGATCTGATACAGGTCAGGTACAATCTATGTGTCTACTCTCTCGCACTTAACCATTCAGGAAGGAATGACAAAGAGCTGAAGGAATCTTAATCCAGTAACAAGAACACTTTGTCCTCCAGCTCTGTGCAGTGTAAGGGTTGTGACTACATGATGAGTTGAAATGAAAGCCCTATAGATGAGTTTGCACTAAAGACATTCAAGAAACTTCATTACTCTGTGTTATTGATTTTTATTTATTTATTTTTTTAATGGTATAATATGAAGGTCTCTGGTAATGGAGTCTGAGCTTACACATGAGGGTTCTAGTCATGTTTTTTTCTTTGTGACATGAGCCATTAGGGCTAAACAAGTGAAGGAAATGTTGAATTACAGACAAATCATTCTGCAGAAACAGAAACCGCAAGAGAAATGCTTCACACTTATCCCAAACATGCAGACACCCAATCATGTTCCATTTTACCATGGCTACTCCACATCCATGAGCCTGGCATTTTGCATTCTTCAGGGACATCTAATCATAGCACAAGATAAAATGGCATCAAAATCCATTTTGCCTAGCTCTGTCATTATGGCAGGCTTGTTAAACAAACCAAGCCCAGTTGTGACTTAAGAGCTTTAGACACTTAGCAAGAGCGAGAGAAAGAAAAAGAGAGAGAGAGAGAGAGAGAGAGAGAGAGAGAGAGAGAGAGAGAGGTGGGATTATTAGTATTGTATGGCATTGAAAGAAAGGGCATCACAAGTTAAAGTGCTACTTTGGTATACAATAACACACTCATGTTTCATGTCCAGATAACACACAAGAAAAAAAGATGGTCCTGCATATCCTACGAAAAACAAGCATGGCCTAACTTCTTCTCCATTATGTGTATATGTTAATTTCACCTCTTAAAGTCTGAGGACTTGATTTTAAAAATAAACAGGGTAAATAAAAGCATGCATGTTGTATGTGTGTATACAGGCTTGCAAATTAGTGCCCATAGGTAACATTTCATCAGTGTGTCAGGTAAGCATTAAGCTTAATTGATTTGTGCTTGCCTGTGCATGGTCGCATAGTAATTACCGCCTATGTGGACACACACACACACACACACACACACACACGCACACACACACAAATACAAATTACCCACACTGCAGAGCCAGCTGACTGCAGTAGTGCGTTCAGGTCCAGAAGTGCCTGAGCTGGCAGGGTGGGTAACCATTACATCCCCAGATCAGGACTATATACCCACGTGTGCCAGCAGAAACTGTACAGCATAAGCTTCAGAATCTGTGCCAATGGTTCTTCAGATTTTGAGGTCAAATCCCATTGGATGTCTGGAGTGAGTGAGCAGCTAGAGATCAGTGAACAAGGCGCTTAAGCCCTGACTCTCTCAGCTGTTCAAACTAATTACACCATGCTCTTTGTTGTTGAATGTAGAAGAATGCATGTTGGCGATCATGGCACAGTCGGTAGTGCTCTGGACTCCTGATCGGAAGGCTGACATTGATTCTAATCTCGGTACCACCAAGCTGCCACTGTTGGGTCCTTGAACAAGACCTCATACTTCACCTGCTCACTTAAATTGTAAGCCACTCTGGATAAAAGTGGCAATACAAACAGTATAACAAGATGTGTGGGTTTGACTGTGAGCTGGTGAAAGATGTCTGGAGGTAAGCAGGCAATAGTTTTGAGATTATGATCTTGATCTGCCATCCATCCATCCATCCATCCATCCAGCCTCTGTAAACCATTATACCTCCAAGCATCCATTGTAGAAACACTACTGCAGGGGCTTGGATAGCATTGCATAAGTATTTACCCACTAGAACCATTTTGTTGAACTAAAAAGACTTAATTGGGATTATATGTCATGAATCTAGACAAAATGCACCAATATATTAAACGGGAAAAATCATTATAGTTTGCAAAATAATGTATGAATAAAATACATAAAATGTTGTGTCAAGTGTTCATTCCAGTTGCTGTGAAATCTCTAAATTAGTCCTGATGCCACCAGATGACCAAATGTTATATAATTAGTGGAATGGCATCCTAACGTGAGCAATTAAAGGGTCAGAGGATCTCAACATAGATGCACCTGCTCCCAGAAGCTTGTTAGATAACATATATAAACAAACACGATCATGAAGACCAAGGAGCCATCAAAAAAAGTTTTTATGTTTATGTAAAAAAAAAAAAATGGTAAAAATTCCACTGCAAAATGTGGAAAAGTTCAAGTAGGGTGAATATTTATACAAAGCAGTGCATACGGTCGAAAATCCCAGCGTAATACTTATTATTCATGTCACATTTTTTGATATCACTAAAGGTCCAATAAACATCTGAAGCATAATTATGCAGTCATACAACTTGCAAGAGGAGTCATAACAGCATGAGTCATGATAACTCTTATTAGGAGGTCATCCACCCACATTGTCTCTGCATTTCTCCACCAGCTGCACACAATTCAGGAAAGGGTCTTGGATGTTATGTCAGAAAAAAGTCCAACCCAGTCACACTGCTGTCAGCCTTCTCTCCTGTGTCATTCAAAGGGCAGGCAGAGTCTAATAATAGAACCTGTCATTGAGGGGCTTTTGGAAAGCTGAGAGACTGAGAGAGAGATTGAGAGAGATAGTGTGAAAGACTGACACTTACTCTGTAGACATACAGCTTCTCACAAAAGATCAAATTGAGGTTTAGGCACTCAAAAAAAAAAAAAAAAAAAAAAAAAAAAAAAACAGAATAGATGCAATACACGTTCTTTTACTCTTATGCTCTTTCTAAAATATTTAGCAAAAGATATTTAATTATGTTTTTAAAAATATCAAGCCTCGTAAAAGACAGGGGCCAGAAAAAGGGCGTGGAGTGAAAAGGAGATCAATATGGAGAATACAGCACAATGTACTTACTAGTAAAAGGCAGCAATTCCAAGAAATAGTCCTGAGCAAGTGCTTAATTTATTTGATGCTATTACATGTCTGAAAATAGCACAGCGGGACTTCCGACAGACCTTTAGCATACCAGCACTGACATTCCATTTGCATAGAGATTTTGACACTTTATAAGTAGCTATCTTAAATGTAAACGCAACCTGTTAAATTAAACCGCATTTCCCGAGCTGTATGGATGGGGTTCATATAATTATGCATTAATGGTGTCAGAAAAGATAACTGAAATGCCATTTATCTTCTATACATTTGCACACTCCAGTAAAGCGTCTGAAAGTTCATTATTAAAGCCAGCATGACAGAAAGCTTGCAAAATGATTTTCCATTATACATGCACTGACAACTTAAAAGTGGATTTGAAAATTCATTCCAGGCCAAATGCTTTTTCATTTTCACAGCTTTCCACCGGTTAATCAGCTCATTAAGGCAGGACTACCGCAAGTTAAGCCTAAGTAGTATTCAGCCCTGCAGACCAAGCATTTGCTTCAGCTTTAGAAGTTATACTGTGCAAAAACAAACAAACAAAAAAAAAACATGCTGCAATCACGTATTTATATTTGTCACTAACATTAGGTATAACTTTCTTAAATGTTAGCTCTCTCATCAACACTCTTATTCATTCATTCATCTTCAGTAACCGCTGCATGTTTTTGGGGAGGTGGCAGGAAAACAGAGAAACTTGAGGAAAACGATGCAGACATGAGGAGAACCTGCGAATCTCCACACAGGTTGTAACCTAAGCTCAGTATCGAACAGGAGACACTGAAGCTGCGAGGCAGTAATGCTATTTGCTTCGCCAATGTACCACCTCAACTATTTCATAACACATAATACAAATGAAAGAGACTATTTTGTGATATGATTTGTGCATTGAATTAGATGCACAGTGACAATACAGGTGAAGCAGATACAAAATAAATTTCATATCATATGTGCTGCCAATGCCACAGAGGTGTTCCGTCAGCCACGGCATTTAATACGGAGTCGTCTTTTTCTCTGAAGATGACGTGTGCCGACCCTGATGGGCTGACACGTGAAAAGCAATTTGCTGAGAATATTTAATGGCAAAGACAGGAGATACTTTCTAGTGCTAGACTTCAGAAGAAATCATTTAGGCCACTCTGTCAAGTCAAACAATATTAAATATACAAGAAAAGAGCAGCAGCAGTGAGTTGAGATGACCCATTATTTAGAGTTTATCTCTTTCAGAAGGTGCAAGCCAGCTTACCGTGCTAAAATAAGCCCATCATCCATGAACCGAGCGTCCTAATTCCACCCAGAGCCGTCCTTTCTTTTTCCACTCTCATGTCAGCGCCATTCAATTTTCTTTTAGCTGGAGTGCTATAGCATTCATCAATGAACCAGCAATAGGACAAAGCTTTTACCCAGAAGGTTTGCACCACAAAGGTGCAAAAATGCTTTGCACCAAAGCCGACATCAGAGCTGTGATACTGTTTGTTTAGCTCTCTATCCATGCATGCATATGAGCCTTCAATAGGTTACTAAAGACAAAACCTGATGATGTGATATAATTGATCACTACTTCTCGGAAACTGATCTCCTGACAAACGGCTATCATTATTCTCTCCATTTTCAGAATGCCGATTGGTCAGACGATGGAATATTATGAAACCCATGAGAGGTGACGCTGAAAGATTTAACCTTTCCAGCCTGTGACAGTAGATGGCAGAAGGCCTGCTGAACTCCAGTCACATGAGAAGTCAGGTGTTGGGGCAGTTGCAGCAGAGGTGTTGATGGTGGCTGGAGCCCAGTGTGGCAGACAGCGTGTTGGATTACATGCATTTCCAGACTTATAAATGTAGAACCTGAATGATGGTCTGTGAGAGAGGGGGACAGTTTTGACTCAGATGTGTCTAATGTCTACAAATCAAACTCAGCTTATGTGTCTCTAAGGGTGACAGACTGTACTGTACCTCTCACATTCAGCTGCTTTTATTTTCCAGCAAATTTCTTAACATGTGTAAATATTTGTATTAACATAAAAATATTCAACAACTGAGACATAAACTGAACAAGTTGCACAGATATTCGATGAACAGAAATGGAATAATGAGTCCCTGAACAAAGGGGGGGGGTCAATATTAAAATTAACAGTCAGTATGTGGTGGCCACCAGCTGCTTTAAGTACTACAGTGCATCTCATCCTCATGGACGGCAGCAGATGTGTCAGTTCTTGCTGTGAGATGTTACTCCACTGTACCACCGAGGCATTTGCAAGTTCTTGATCACGTCTGGGGGGGGGGGGGGGGGGGCATGGTTACACGTAATTTTCCACTGCAAGGACAATCAGCTGTCCTTCCTGTCTCCCTGTAGCACTGTCTTAGGCATCTTACATTACAGACATTGCAGTTTATTGCTCTGGTCACATCTGCAGTCCTCATGCTTCCCTGCAGCCCTCATGCCTCCCTGCAGCAGACCGATGGCATGTTCACGCAGGTGAGCAGGAAGCCTAGGCATCTTTCTTCTGGTGTTTTCCAGAGTCAATAGAAAGGTCTCTTTAGTGTCCTCAGTTATTGTAACTGTGAGCTTAATTGCCTAGCGCCTGTAAACTGTTCATGTCTTAAGGACTGTTCCACAGGTGCAGGTGCAATAATTGTTTATGGTTCATTCAACAAGCATGAAAAACATTGTTTAAACCCTTTCCAATAACAATCTGTAAAGCTTACTTGGATTTTACAAAATTATCTTTAAAATACAGTCTCTACAATATAAATATAGAATATGAATGTATAAATAAATATGAATGTATATATTTTACAGCATATACAGTGCATAATTGCAAACACAACACATGTTTATCAAAAAAGTGGCTATAAGAAAATAGCAAAACCATTGAAAATGCCCATCTCCACCATCAGGGCAATAATAAGAAGTTCCAGTCAACTGGAAATGTTATGAATCAACCTGGAATTGGAAGTGTGTCTCAGCGCACTGTGAAGAGGACGGTTCGAATGGCCAAAAAATCTCCAAGGATCACAGCTGGAGAACTGCAGATGTTAGTCGTGTCTTGGGGTCAGAAAGTCTCCAAAACTACAATCTGAAGTCATCTACATCACCACAAGTTGTTTGGAAGGGTTTCAAGAAAAAAGCCTCTACTCTCATCCAAAAACAAACTCGAGCGTCTTCAGTTTATAGTCAAATGGGATCGGGTTCTATGGTCAGATGAAACAAAAATAGCTTTTTGTTAATAAACACCAGAGGTGGTTCTGGAGCACACAGAGAGGTAGCCTTATGGAAAAGTACCTCATGGCCACGGTTAAATATGGTGGTGGCTCTTTAATATTTCGGGGCTGTTTTTCTGCCAGAGGACCTGTTCATTTTGTTAGGATGCATGGCATCATGGACTCTATCAAATATCAACAGATATTAAATGAAAACCTGACTGCCTCTGCCAGAAAGCTTAAAATGGGCCGTGGTTGGATCTTCCAGCAGGACAATGATCCAAAACATCATCAAAATCAACACAAAAATGGTTTACTGACCACAAAATCAAGATCCTGCCCTGACCATCCCAGTCCCCTGACCTGAACCCCATAGAAAACCTGTGGCGTGAACTGAAGAGGAGAGTCCACCAGCATGGACCTCGAAATGTGAAGGATCTGGAGAGATTCTGTATGGAGGAACGGTCTCAGATCCCTTACCATGTATTCTCCAAACTCACCAGGCATTATAGGAGAAGACTCGGAGCTGTTATCTTGGCAAAGGGAGGTAGCACAAAGTATAGACTAAAAGGGTGCCAATAATTGTTGCACACCTATATTTAACAAAGATTTATTTTGGATAAACCTGCGTTGTGTTTGCAATTGTTTGATATCTATGAGAGCAGAGTATTTTTGTGATTTTTTATTTTTTTTTAACCAAAGATTAAAAGGTTAAACAATAAAGACAATTTTTCACAGCCTTCTTTGCTCATATTTACCAAGGGTGCCAATATTAGTGAAGGACACTGCATTTATTGATGTCAAGAGTGTTCATACAAGTTTTGTTTTTTTTATTCTAATTGATGTGACCTTGATTCATTAATCCTATATCCTTCAGCCTGTGACCTGGAAAGCCATCTTTTCAACCCATCTTTTAAGACCTACCGATTCTTAATAGTCACTCAGAGGAATCCGTGAACAAGGACACGGAAGGCTTCTAGATTTACTTTACTCACATATGTGTGTGTGCGCACGAATGCTTTCATTAAGATTAATTTAGTGTGTAGGTCTAATTACTGCTCTGCATGGACAAATCCATTATTCAGTTAATACAACAGGACATGTCATGTTGAAAAGTGAAGTAAATTAAACTGCTTTAAAGTGAGTGAGCAAGGACATCTCATTTGGTAAAATCTTTGAATATGTCCTGCCTTTGTTTGCTTTCTTTGCATCCTTTCCTCATTTGCTCAGAAGGTGGAGCTAGGAAGCGAGGAAATTAGGATGTGCAATTTAAGAAATGGAGAACGCTGAATGTCTCGTTTCATTATTAAAAACAAATCTGTATTCTTCAATTCATCCTAAGGATGTTGTCAAACTTTTCCACTTAGCTCTAGGTTTTGTGAAAGTGTCGTCACTGAAGAAAATACATTCGGGAAGCATAGTGTCACTTTTTAGTCTTACTACGAGAAACAATAATGAACCAGTAGGCCAACCATAACCATGAACAGGTGCGAAAACATGTCTGTTGCATCACACTGAGCTGGCTTCATCAGCTATAACTCTTCCTGACAACGCTGAATTCCAGCTGCAGCTGTGAAACAAGGTGCTGACACAGTATGCGACCTTAAAAATCACATACAAACTGTAGCACCTCCAGCAAAGCACCTCCCTAAACCTAACCCTAACCCTAATACGCTGGCAGGATATTCAGCTCTAGGTCTGCATTCGCTTTAAACAAAAATACCTCTAAGAAATCTCCCTGATTAGCATTTTCAGTCATTCTAGCTGGGAGAGAAAGCCTCCGCTTCTTCAGGTACAGACTCAAACTGCCTTATACAACACCTCTCACACTGCTCCACCTTAATCATGTGAAACTTACTGGAATATTCCAGTGTGTGTGAGGGAGAGAACGTGAGCAATCTGTGGTAGAGCCGCCCACTTCCCATACACACTCCCACTGGTCTGATAAAGTTCTATCTTATCAGCATGAGACTTTCCCATTCTCCTTGCCTCTCCTTATGCCCAAGCCACAGGAGACAAAAAGGTCCCTTTCACACAGTATCACTTTTTGTCTCACACACCCTCCCACAGTATGCATACAGTTGTGAGAGTTTTGCACAGGAGAGTAGAGTGGGGACTGGAAGCTCTCCCTGTACACTTTCTGTACACAAAGCATCTTTTATGGGTCTCGGCTGTGTGTATATACGGCACAGAGTGTTAACCATTTCCATTTCTGCCAAACAAAATTATCAGAGCACTTGGTTTGCTAGCAATTACTCAAAAAAAAATAAGGTAATAAAAAATGCTTTACACTGGACCAGATGCAAAAATGTTCACATGATAATTTGCTGCAACCTGGCTACTACTGCTCTATGGAAAGAGAGAGAAAACTGGAAGAGAATGCTGAAGCTTTCCAATCATCCAATTATGTCAGCAAACACACTAATGACCAGACATTTCTATGCATTATATATGTATAGCTTTACAAACTAGAGTTTTCCTGTAGCCCAGTTATTCTCAAAGTGGGGTCTGTGAATCATAGCCAAGGGGTCTGAGATTTTTTAAATTTAGTTACAGTGGTGAAAATCACAATCTATTATTATTATATTAGTTCCTATTATTATTAGCCTGTTTGATTGGTCCCTTGAATTGACTGGGTTTACTCCATATCAACTCCAAAACAAATAGGTCTATAAATAATGTTAACTTGGACCTACTGTGTTTTGTCAGTGGAAAGTCCAGGAATAAAAAGCTCTTGGGCTTTAATACATAGACAAAATAGTACTGTGCCACTGGTAGCCAGTAGTGCCTGCCAACTACGAAGCTGCTAACTGGCTAGCTCAGTTTCACTGAAGAAGGTACTGACAGCAAGCTAGACCTATAAATGAACAAAAAACAAGCACAAATAATCAAACATACTGTGATATAATGCAGTGAGATATTTCATAAATTGTTCACTAAAATACTGAATTTCACCAAGAGATGAACAATATAGACACATTTCTACATTTAATACAGAAAATTTTCATTGCCGCATTTGAATGAAATTTTGGCTGGGATTCCCATGTAGTCTTAAGGTAGTGTATACTGTACATATCTAAATAATGTTCATGAAATAAATCTGTACTGAGGTACTAAATTTACTTAGTTATAGGTTTCAGTACACACACACACACACACACACACACACACACACACACACACACTAAGAAAACAATTTCCTTTAACACTTTTAGATTAAACTCAAACTCTTGGGTTAGGGCTAGTAATATCTTACTCTGAAAAGCTTGTTGTGTCAAATTCAAACAGTTTAGTTTGGCTGCTGAAGGATTGTGTTCATAGTATTAAATCTAAATAAGCAACTGACTTAAAACACACATAAAGGCTGATAAAGGTTTATTTCAACATATATCAGCAGTCGTAGTGATCTAACGATCTATCTGAGTCAAGTGATCTAACGATCTAAAGATGAGTTATGGCTGTGTTCTGGGCTGACTTTTGTTCATGTGCCATGGCTGACATTTTTTTTTTTTTTTTTTCAGATTCACTGTATGCTTATAATAATTTTTGGAATAGCAAAGAGTTTTTGTTTACCTATATTTTCTCTGGTCCTTTACTCAAGATTTTCTTTATTTAAAAAATAATAATAATAATAATTTACAGCACAGAGCCGTTGAATGCTCAAATTTGATTGGTCAGAAGGTGTTAATCAATTTTCTATAGCAGCAGCTCTGACAGTAGTGTCGGCTGCAATTCAAATCACAGGTTTATTTATTAATGTGCACATTCTAATACATTATGGTTTCTATAGTAACATCTTACAAAGAGATTTGTATGGTGGATGCTCTATATAGACAAATTGTTATTGTTATTGTTCATATAGTGAAGTTTTCTGTCTCCAGTGTCAGCACTATGTAACAGTCTGAGGTAAAGCTGTAACTTTACGTTTTCTGACATGGGAAAGTCTTCAGGATGGAGGACTTTGTGCTTTGTGGTTTCTCAGTAACAGGACAAAATCCTTTTAAATAAATACAACTTTGTAAAAGAGGCTGGTAAGGGAACGACTGTGTATAGCGGTTATAATTTAACTAACTTGTTTCATTCAATGTTCCACTATGTGAAATGTAACCATAAAGGGATAAAATGTATGGCATGTAAAAAATAAATAAATAAATAAATAAATAAATAAATAAATAAAATGGAATCATTGCCAAATATCTGTCATATAAGAAGAATAAAACATGTGATTAATGGAAAATCATCAACATCAAGGTGGTAACATTAACTCAACTTTGCATCATATTACCCTGGTGTTGATTATTTTCCTATAAAAGAATGCCCTGTTGTGCTTTATTCTTCACTTATATCAATGCCATGACACTGTAATACCAAATCTGCGTATAATTTATGCGACCCTGAGTTAGCAGCAGATTAGTTTTGATGCTTGACATGTCACATCATCATGTGACATACTACAAGTAGACTAAGCTTCACAGTCGACTGTTGTGATGATCTAAAATAAGTGATAATTTATCTAAAATACAACTCAATCACTTGACTCAGAGAGCTGATTATGTAAGCATTTGTCAATGTTTAGGTATACTTTTAGGAAAATCTTATGATGGTGCCATGTAGCCTTTTGTACTGTATGCCTTATGAACAAGTAAAGTGTTAAGGTTTTCGCTGGAAACCTGTGCATGAAAGTACAAATGGATAACCAGCGGGTTTGTAGCCAGAAATAATCTGATACTTGTAGCCAGCTCAGTGTGTAATATACAGTGGGGGAAATAAGTATTGAATGCATCAACATTGTTTTCAGTAAATATATTTCCAATGAGGCTATTCACATGAAAGTTTCACTAGATATCAGTATTAACTCAAGAAATCCGGAAATATAAAGGATTCACAGCATTAAAGTCCATAAATAAGGTATGTGTACAAAGGAAAAAAGTATTGGACACACTAAGAAAAAGCAGTTCTCCAAGGCAAGGTAAGGCAACGAACCAGCTGAAATCCATAAGTAGTTGGAAAGTAATTATATCTCCTATCTATGCAAATTAATATCAGCTGGGTTAGTAAATTGATGGTCTATAAAAAGGCTTTTTGTTACCAAGGTGTCACACAAGAAACACCTCATGATGGGTAAAAGCAAAGAGCTCTCCCAAGACCGTCGCACAATTATTGTTGCAAAACATATTGATGGAATCGGATACAGATGTATTTCAAAACTTCTGAATCTTCCAGTAAGCACCATCGGGGCCATTATCCGCAAGTGGAAGCAACATCACTCAGTCATCAACCGGCCATGCACAGGAGCTCCTCGCAAGATTTCTGACCAGGGAGTCAGAAGAATAGTCAGAAGAGTAGCCCAAGAGCCAAGGACCACTCGGAAAGAGCTCCAGAAACACTTGGAGGCAGCAGGTGTCATCGTCACAGAGAAAACAATAGGTAATGCACTCCATTGTTCACGCTCATCCTCAAGACTCCATTACTAAAGAAAAGGCATGTTGAAGCTCGTTTAAAGTTTGCTACAACTCATTTGGACAAGTCTATGAAATACTGGGAGGGTAGTCTGGTCAGACGAGAGCACAGTTGAAATTTTTGGCTGTCATACTACACACCATGTTTGGAGAAGAAATGGCACTGCACATCATCCTAAAAACACTATACCAACAGTGAAGTGTAGAGGAGGAAGCATCATGGTGTGGGGCTGTTTTTCATCGCATGGTACTGGCAGACTTCATATAATTGATGGAATGATGAATGGAGCAGGAAGTTTCTTGAAGCTGTCATTACAAACAAAGGCTTCTCCACTAAGTATTAAATACATTTCAGTTAGTGTGTTCAATACTTTTTTCCTGTTTCATTCTGCTTTATTACACATAACTTCATTTATGGACTGTTTGGATTTCTTTATATGTGTGGATTTCTTGAGTTAATAACAAAGTCTGGTGAAAATTTCATGCGAATAACCAAATTGACACGTTCAATACTTATTTCCCCCCCGCTGTACATCAGACAGTCCATACACAACAGCTTAAATTAAATGTGTGCACCAAAAAGAAAGTGTTCAATTAAATCCCACTGCATTATTTATGACACAAATTCTGAGAAGAGAAGTAACTGTGAGTCTGGATGAGCATGCGACTGGGGGAAGCCCATTAAAGCTAACTCCAGCTTGACATTAAGCAGCTAGAAGCATCTGGCCAGACCTGGCAATGTGCAGCGTGAATGAGAGTCATCCATATTTGATTTTTTAATCAACTTTGAATGTCGCACAGAGCCTCATGCATGCATGCATGAGGTGGATGGCAGAGCAGGCAGGTGCTCATCAATGTCCTGTCAGAAGGTGTGGAAAATCCTCCTGCCTAACAACATGTTGAAATAATGAACAGCAATACAACTCAAATAAGTGTTAGTTTTTGCTTCGAACTTTCATGTGTACTGAAAAAAAAATACAATATGTTCTTTTTCCAACAATAATTCCATGAAATATTAAACCATACTAACAAACAACTCAGCATAAAGCTAGTGATGGCATCAAGCTTGTCAAGGTTAGGTTGACAGATGGAAGCTGCCCAAACCTTTACAACGTAAACAGTCGTCAGAGAACAACAAGCTGCAGGACGTTAGCTAGCCCTCATGCTAACGTTATACTTGGACCTTTGCCAATTTTTCACCAGGTCAGCGAGATAGCTAACTTGAGACTCAAGAAGCTTGACGTGATTTTAATTATGCATGCATCTCTCTTTGAGCACAAAACCCTTTTGACAATTTACATGTACACAACAACTTGTAAAAAAAAAAAAAAAAAAAAAAACCCGCGATGTCTCGCTCAGTGGAAAGGAAACAAAGAAAACAGTAAGATGATAAGGTGCATTTTAGACTGATAAGACAGTAATTTGAGAACACTTTCCTGAGCAGGTTTGTTTCAATGCTTGAAATAAAACCACAGGGAAACAATGACCTTGTACTGACAGGGAACGGGGGTGGGGAGATAAGCTGCAACAACCGTTCCTTTCCCATCGAAACACCTCGGTGTGCTCCCACGCACCTCATCCTACATCAGAATACAATACAGGTCATGTGAGGGTGATGCGCTAAAAAAGCAGCTCAAAGCTCCATCACTAGGATGCAGGCCTCATTACGATCAAGAGAGCATGTGCAGTCAACCCACCTCTGATCCCACTTGATATTTGGCACTCTATGGCTTATGTAAATGGTAGCTCATGCTAATGCTCATGGATAGCAAAACCTATAAATTGTCCGACAGCTTATCCTACAAATTAGAAATATTCTTGTAGGCAATTGTCTACTAGTCACATGCAATACTCAGAAATGCTGCAGTAGTCAAGTTGTAACCAGTAACATTAAGCTAAAACATTTTACTGCTTCAGAGGATTGCAATGTTAATGACTAATCTTAGATAAGCAATAAAACATAATGGGGCATGCTGTTATTGGAAAATAATCAACAAAGAAGTGGTGTAAGGTGGCCCAACATGAAGCATAGTTACCACTGTTACCACCCTGAAGTTGATTATTTGCCAATAACGCCATGTCCCAAGGGGTTTTAATTTTAGTATAATAAATGAAACAATGACATGCTTCATGCATTTTTAATCCAATTTACAGTTACGTGTAATGTTGTGATGAGAGAAGTTACTTCCTGTTATCACCCATGTTATAAACAGTCGTTTCCTACCATCTTTGTTTTTCTCTCAAAGTTAATATGAAAAAAGTGTGTGTGTGTGTGTGTGTGTGTGTGTGTGTAGAATGCTGTTTGTGGATGAGTACATGCACAAGTGTATAATATTTATTTATTGTTTATTTATTTCCCTTTAATGTAATCTCCCCATCTCTTAAAGGCTTTAACTGTCCACAAAAGTAATTTTATATATTACTAACAAAGTCCTTATTGTCCTCTGAAGAAAGGAGGTGGTATTCGGTTTATTAATGGAAAAAAAAAAATACAAAACAACCGATTGGATTAAATAGATGACTACATTTGTAAAATATACCCACCACAAGAAAAAAAATAGAATGAAGACTTTCAAGACGCCCACTACCTTAGTAATGAAAAAAACACTGATTGCAAAACAACACTTTACAGTTTCCCTACACAAAACAGAGAAGCCAAGGTGGTCAGAGTCTGTATAAGATGAAACATGGGCGCTGAGGACAGAGATGTTTTTAGGTGAAATTACAATGTAGGTTACTATTGTAGGTGCTTTTTTTGCCCTGAGACTTGCAGTTAGTAGAGTCTGGGAGACTCTCTGTACTCGTCCATACAAAGAAAGATAAAGTGTTTCTTAAAAATACTTTTTATAGAGAGTTATATTTAACCAGGTGTTGTGTATTGTTGGTAAAAACTTTATATACGAGAGGCACAAAGGTGCAGGATAAAGTCTCAAGTAACAGAAGGTCACAAGTTAATTTGAGATCTTTTAAAGTCAGTGTAGTCATTCAGCCATGACATATCTGGTGTCTAAAACTTACTTATTAGGTTTTGCACTGGCGCTATGAACTTAATACAGATAACCCAAAATCTTGCTTTAGATAAGCTTTATCCATCCATCCATCTATCCATCCATCCATCCATTTTCAGTACTGCTTATCCTACCCCGGGACACAGGGAAGCCTGGAGCCTATCCCAGGGAGACACCCTGGTCGTGGTACCAACCACAGGGCACAGTCGTGCACAAACTCACACATGCATTCACATACAGACAATTTAGAGATGCCAATCAGCCTACAACACATGTCTTTGGACTGGGAGAAGAAACCGGAGTGCCCGGAGGAAACCCCCGAACCATAGGAAGAATGGAAGAACATGCAAACTATATGCACATAGGGCGGAGGCGGGAATCAAACCCCCAAACCTGGAGATGTGAAGTAAACGTGCTAACCACCAAGCCATAGATTTTAATTCAAAGCATAATGCTATTATCATCTGCATAACTTCCATCTTCCAGCTTTGGTAGACAGGGTCTAGTGAGTGAAAAGGCAACATAGTGAAGATTTGATCATGTTTTTAGATATTAGATATTTTTAGACAAGGTTTTCAGCTATATTATCCTCTAAAGAAGACACCATCATTGTCATCCATGAAACATGGCTGATCCACAACAATTGGGGTAAGAGTGAAAATAAACTATTGCATTCATTTCTTCTGATTGGCTGATTCCATTTAAAAAAAAGGCAAAGAAATATACAATTTTCAAGCAGAACACAGATTAATGTCCCTGTGCTGGCTCTGTATCCATTACACGATCCAGGTTAAGGTTTTACTGTTTGTTGTTAAAGCTCTTAAAATGAAAAGAACTTTGACCTTAAAACATTCTATGTCTCAACAGCAGACTTTACAGGTTTGATAGCCCATGTGAAATCATGATCATGACAGCACAGTCAATAAAATAATGCACAGAATCACATATAGTAGTTTTATATTCTACAATTTTTTTTATTTTTATTTTTTTATTGGGGTGTTTCGAGTAATGCCCTATTGAAAGGATGGACTTGTCAATCATACAGAGTTTCATTTATTGTGTTTACTTGTGGTTTGTTCAATTAAGCATTCATTGATTTTAATTTAACAAGTTTCAATTTTAATATGCATAAAAAGCTAAATAAATCGTTACAGCCATGCACCTATATAAATGCTTATTACTGCTTGTTGCTTTTTCTTCTTCCCATTATTACTAAACAAAAACAAATAAATACAGCAGTTGGTTTCAGGGTTCAGTTTTCAATTCAGTGTGACAAGAATTTTAGTTTTGGTTAAAAATTTCATTTCAACAGTTAATTATTTCACTTCAGGTAGATAATGCAGGAGCTGTAGAGTCCCCCCCCCCCCTTTTCCTTTTCATGATTATGAGTGATGCATGCTTCTATTCATGCGGTGAAATATCTACGTCTGGTGTAATATTGATGGCAGTGTTGCATGTTTATGATGATTAATACACACACTTGTTATTATTGCATGTGACCTCCATACAGGGAAATCCAGTGACTGAATTAATTGCAGCTTTTGACAATTAACCAATACCGAGAGTTAATAAACTGGCTTGTGCAGAGCTGCTCAGCTCATCAGTAATAAATAGAAACTCAGCAAAATGTTTCGCACATGATGTTCATTTAGATAGGATAACGTTTGACATTTTAGATCTTTTGCCGTCTCTATAAAATCAATATTAATTGTATTGTAAAGAAGCAATGATATTCAAAATGAAAGACAGTCTTTATTTTGTTGTGGAAACTATGTTATGTCATAAAACGCATTAATAAAAAGTAGAATAAGAGTTCAGACGTTTGGAGTTTTGGTTCCCTTTTTACATCATCTCTCTCAGAAGTCATGTGCACGGCTCAGCTGAATCAAATAGTATTGAGCAATCAATAACAATGAGATGGGAACTAATGACTTCTTTTCTAATACACCTCTTGGGAATCACTTTCACATTAGAAAGTTAGAAAGCATCAATTAAAAAGCAGTCATGTAGATTTACTACCTAATCGCCAATGTGTTTGTTTGAGGGTGTGGTGCATAGACTATTCACAACCGCAAATATATCCCAGCGGCCGAATCAGGGCTCGGATGACTCACCAAAAGGCCTTGAAAGCTTCATAAATCTCCTGTTCCTGCATGCAGCAACTCTTTAACAGACGTGGCTCTGCACTGTCATCAGCCGTGTGCCAGCTAAGCAGCAGTTTTGGCACCTGGGAAGGTCAAACAAAATGCCAGCAGTCAATATGTAGCTCTGGAAAGCATAGCAAACAGCTGATACACAAGACCACAGGTATTCTATGAACTCTGGAGCAAAACAGCAATGCACTCTGCCTTTTCTGCTTTGCATCAAGCTCTTCTAAACAGGTCATATTTGCATCTGATTTCAATGCAGCACAGACGAAACCAGCGAATGATGAACTCAGCATATTTCTCGCACATGACTCAGTGGTGAGAACCCTTTATCAGCACCAATCACTTCTGCTTTAATGAAAGTTATCACCACTAAGGGTGCTTTCTGGTTTATTGTCACTAGATGGAATATACAGGAAAAACGCAAACGCTAGGGATCATATTTTCCCCACATGCAATATGACACTCATATGATATCAGATCTCTGAGTGTTTCTCAACATATGATACTAATTTGCTAGTAAAGTAAGGCTGTCAGGGTTCCCTCTCTCCAATTACTTTCTTTCAGCTAGATGCAAAGTAGAAATAACGATCCGAACCCAGCGGCATCAAAAAAAAGTTAAAAAAGAAGAAGAAAATGACGTGTATGATCGATTAAGAATGTGGCAGTGCATCAGAGTGTCAGATATGAGATTAGTGCTTCCTTATCAAATACTATTTATCTCAGTCACGGTGGAGAGGAGAGCATATATTTAGAAAGCCTAAACTTGGAGAAGGATTTAAAACACAGGTTAATGTTTATATGTTTGTTATTCTATCAAAAGAGTGATAAGGAAGTCTAAAATGGTCATATTGTTATTGTCATTCTATTTGGCATGGAACGGCCACTGACACATACCACCATACGTTTTTACTACAAGATTTTTTGTTTGTTTACATGCTATATTATTCTAGATTCATTTCTGAAAAGGTTACAAGCACATTAAAACAGTATCCATACTAACTAAATAGCACAATAATTGCATTTCAGCAGTGAGCTGAACCATCTGTACCAAAAAGCATCAGGTTGTACAGTGATGACACCGTGACTTTTCTTTTACCATAATGCCCTCCATATTCATTGGAACCTTCAGAAGACTATATCTTACAATAGACTACAATACAGTAGCCTAAATCTGCGAAGTCCAGGTTGCCAAATTGCGCGCATATTTTTAAATACTTCAAATATCCTTAATATACAGTTATAGATATGACTTTGATGCGTTTCGGATACTTTGCTAGTTTTTTATGGGATCTGTTTCTAGTCAGAAAAGTTATAGTTACACGTTTTAGAGAACTGCTGTAGGGTTTGGAGTCAGGGAATATATTTATTAATTTATTTTTCTTAAATCTGGCAACCCTACTGCGTACCAGAGGTCGGAAAAAAATAATAACAGAAATCAATAGGCTATGTCGCTGTGTGCAATGCACGCAACTGGCAACTAAATCCAGCAGGCTTCTGTGTTTGTGTGTAAACTAATACATACATACATACATACATACATACATACATAAAAAGCTCTAATACCAATAATAATAATACACTGAAAATAAAGTCAATAAAGATGGCATGCTTATATATAGGCTGCTCACGATATGAATGCATTTTTAAAGTATTTAATCTGATTACAATTTTTTTTTTTTTTGTAAATGAAGCTCGGATGCCAGCAAAGACAGAGAGAGAGAGAGAGAGAGAGAGAGAGAGAGAGAGTGTGTGTGATGCGGTCCCATAAATTATACACCTCTATGAAAGTCCCTACATCTGGCAACAAGAGCAAGAAAGAGCGAGAAAAAGCAAGATGCACTTGACTCTCAGATTATCATCAACGTTTTCTAAATATCCGCTAAATCAAGCATATAATGAGTTCATAACATGAACCTGATACCCTTACTGTTCTGACAGCTCTCTGGATCTGGATCTGGACACCTCGATGACTCAGTACATCTACAACTTCACTCAAATGATCACATGCTACTTACTGCGTGTTCAGAAACATGGCTATACTGAATAAAACGAGGATGACAAACCAGCAGGTTTATTATTACTGCTGCTACAGTATCGAGTGACAGCGTCGAGTCAGGCGCGCGACCCGAGATGCTGCTCCGGTATAATAAACCCACACGCACTCGCCATAAATAAAATACTCACCCAGAAACCCGTGTGTTCGTGCACAGTGCCCTGTAGTGTGTCCCTCCGACAGTACGCGTCTTTACAACAGTCCCTGGATGTGCGGGGGTTTTTTTATTATTATTATTTATTTATTTATTTATTTTGTATTGGTGCACTCATCCTCTGAGACGTCTTGCAGTTAAATCCACTTTAAATACGCCTTTAAAGGGAATATCAGTCGGAAATAAACGGACCGCTTCCGCTGACGCAACTAAATATATTTGCATACGGGGCGGGGTTTAAGCTTAAAGCTACAGACCAGAAATATTGACCAATATAGTCTCAATGGAGGTTTCTGCTATTTTCTGATTGTTGTTTTAACACAATGACAAGTGTTATACACTCCCAGATTTAATACAACCTCAGCTAATGCTAATGAGATATGCCATGCAAAAAAAAAAGCATTCTTTATATCAGTGGTATTTAAAATAGGGTCCCAAGAAGCATCCATGAAGCATAGAATATATTTAGGCTATGTATTATTTTTATGTTGTTACAGTGGTGGAAATCACAGCCCACATTATCAAAGTTATTATATTTAAGGGTCCAAGCACCAAAATCAACTCAGACTTAATACGTTATATCAGCGGACAGTTCGGAAATAGTATGCTCTTATGCTCTAAGGCTCCAAAATTTAAATATATATATATATATGTATATATATACACTGTTCATATATTAATATTTTCCATATGGTTTTTAAGAATGCCTTTTGCGTTGTTGCTGACCATCCAAGAAGGGGGCCGACCATGAACATCCACTGATGAAGTCACAACCGTTTTGGTGCTAGCATTCATAGTACCCTACGTATGGAGACTTTTGGGACAGCCGGTATTATTCATGGAATAAGTCTGGGAAATCCCTTCACGTTGTCCAACTTTGAGATTTTCTACTATAGTTCTGAAGTTAAGCTGAAATTAGTGTCTTACGTACTAATCAGACAGGAAATGATTTCCAGACAGATGTTTGTGTAGTAATGAGGACATCTGTACTCATTATGATACATTCACTTAGGGTAAGCAACCTGTATACACTTCATTTTAATATAACGTGACTGTTTGGACCTTTATTATTAGTACTTATTGTAGGGCTTGTGGATACACAAGTTGTGCTTGATCATTAGTAGGTCACATGACCATAATGTATGCTATACCTGTGCTAGGATCTCAATAACTTACCTAAAACCCCTAGATGGGTCATTTCTCTCACAAGCCCTTTGAATATCGTCAATATTGTTCTATTGTCCTGTGTTTTAAACTTTTTTGTCAGGAGACGATAGAAAACAGTGAGCTCTTCTTGGTGAGTCCTTATACTGAAGTAAAAGTGCAAAACCTCACAGGATGTATATTACATGGGGTTATTTCTACTGGACATTTTGTAGAAGGTGAAACATGGCTTAAGATGTCTGAATGCATAAAAATGACTGACATGACGAATTTGGATGTGACTAGAATCCCAGAGATACTCTGGCATAATTACATTACCTCATCTCCCCACAGAAAACCAATTCAATCCAAGTAGGGCTTTATTTGCACTTATCTCAATCACAAGTTATAGCATTTTAAATCTGGTTACCTCCAGAAGGGAAAAGAAAATTGCATTTAAAGATTTAATTCCAAGTCCACCGAAAGACACAACCTACCTCTACATTTATAACCTTAATGGAAAACATTGTCAAATGAAAAAAAAAAAAGTATTTAAAAAAATTGGGAAAAGTTTGCAATTGGAACTCAGTGCTCACTTTGACACTTTGATGTCAGCATCATCCACATCAGTCTCTGCCACATCAATTGAGGTAAAAATCACTCATGGCATTTAAAGACGAGCTTCATCCTTGTCTCTTCACTCCATTGATCTCTGCTCATGCTAACACTGGACGGGAAATAATTGCTGATCAATTCAGTGAGATCTGTTCTGTTGGCTAATTTTTTTTTTATTAAAGTTATTTCATTTGGTCATTTAAAGATTTAAAATCTCTTGTCATCTGTACAGAATGTGTAAGGGTACTTCTCTGTCTTGATGATGATGATGTGATGGTGCGGGAGCTTCACAGACAATTTGTCAGCTCATATCTGATTACAGTTGAGAGTGATTAGGCCTATATCCACCACTTAGAAACCATAAAGATGACTCAGGACTGCAATTGCTATGAACAGTTTTCCACATAGTCTCCATCACTGAATAGTACATAACCAACAAAATAGACTTCATGTAAAAACTATAATGAATTTCCTGTGTACACAATTGCACTTTTTGACTTTATAGTACACAGTTATAGAAGGGAATTTATTTACAGTAGCACTATCCAGTAACACCCAGATGAGGATGGGTTCCTGTTACGAAGCGCAGACGGAGACAAGCGCGGGCGAGCGGAGAGATGGTGTGTGACTGAGCACAGGACGAGAATCGACTCGGGACAGAGCAGGTAAGCTGTATATCAGGGACGTAGGCAAAAGCGTAGTGAGAGACGAGCGTGAAGTCGAGCACCAGGGAAAACACTTATAATAAAACCGGCTTGGTAATCAAACAGAGACGAGGCTGCTGAGCGGTTACTTCGCAAGCGGCTCATGCTAGGGAGGCCCTTATATAACCTTAGGTGTGTACAGGTGTTCGTAATTAGAACTCCGGCGAACTCGAGCGCGGGTATGACTGGGAAGTGTAGTCCTCCTCCGCCACGTCCCTGGGCGGCGCTACACTTTGTGAGCTGCCGCGTCGATTTCGCCGTGTCGTAACAGAACCCCCCCCCACAAAGGGCTCACTCCGGGAGCCGAAGTTCTCCGAGGCCTCCCCCCCTCCGGGGGGCCGGTTTGTCTGGATGAGCCGCGTGGAAGTCCTTACGCAGGTCTGCGTCCAGAATGTCTCGGGCTGGGACCCAGCACTGTTCCTCTGGTCCATACCCCTCCCAGTCTACCAGATACTGAAGTCCCCCTCTCCTCCGTCTGGAGTCTAGCATGTCGCGGACGCGGTAGGCTGGGCGGCCTTCTATCTCCAACGGTTCCGGTGGGGAATCCTCCGGCACCGCTGTGGCCAAGGGGCCTGAGATCACCGGTTTGAGAAGTGAGACGTGGAAAGACAGGGCGATGCGACTGTGTCTCGGAAGGTCCAGACGATACGTGACTTCATTAATTTGCCTCAGTATTCGGAAGGGCCCGATATACTTCGGTTGAAGTTTTGTGCCCGTGAGGGGTCTCAGATCTCTTGTGGAGAGCCACACCCGGTCCCCGGGTCAATAATTAGGGTGAGCCCTCCGGCGCCAGTCGGCCTTTCGTTTAGCGATGTGGGATGCCTGCACCAGCTGTTGATGGGCACGTTCCCAGAGCTGTTCACTTCGGCGGAACCACTCATCCACTGCTGGCGAGTCCGTGTGGGACGCGTTCCAGGGGAATAATGGCGGTTGGTAACCCAAGACACACTGGAACGGGGTGAGCTGGGTGGCGGAATGCCGTAGCGAGTTCTGGGCATATTCCGCCCATGGAAGGTACTGACTCCAGTCCCCTGGGTTGGCAGAGCAGTAAGTCCGAAAGAACCGAATGACTTCCTGGTTGGCCCGTTCTGCCTGTCCGTTGGCCTGGGGGTGGTAACCGGACGTGAGATTAATGGCGACCCCCATCTTCCTCATAAAGCTGGCCCAAACCCGCGATGTGAACTGTGGCCCCCTATCAGTCACAATCTCCTCGGGGATGCCAAAGTAGCGAAAGACGTGTTGAAACAGGAGTTCCGCTGTGGTGAAGGCAGATGGGATGGCTGGTAATGAAATTAAGCGCAGGGACTTCGAGAACCGATCTACAACCACCAGTATCGCGGAGTTCCCCTGCGACTTTGGCAGGTCGGTTATGAAATCGAGGGCCAGATGGGACCACGGACGTTCAGGTATGGGTAAGGGCACCAACTCCCAGCCGGGAGCGCACGTGGGCCTTTGGACTGAGCGCAAGAGGAACACGAGGATACGATGCGCTGAACCTCTCTGGGCATGTTGGGCCACCAGTACTTCTCGGCCAGCAGTTGGTAAGTGCGGCGGGCCCCTGGGTGGCCCGTGGCCAAAGTCGTGTGGGCCCAGGTGATGAGTTCAAGACGGTACCGCTTGGGCACGAACTGCTTGTCAGGAGGACAGGCTGCTGGGATACTTGCGCTGGGAATACGGGCTAAGTTCTGTGCTAGGGGCCACTCCAAGGCGCCCACTATGCAGGAGCAAGGCACAATGTAACTCTCTTGCTCCGTCGGCCGCTCTGGGGCATAAATGCGAGACAGGGCGTCGGCCTTTGTATTCTTTGAACCAGGTCGGTAAGACAGGGTGAACTGGAACCTGGAGAAGAATAAGGACCAGCGTTTCGTGGTGAAGGGCGCTAACTTGAAGGCAGACAGGGTGTGTGCTGTGAGATATTACGCCTCCCCCAATAGGCGACCCATCAATGGATTGGAGCTCACGAGGACGGAGGAGGGGACGTATGGGAAGGCCGAGCTCCTGCGCCGTCTTCTCATCTATGAAGTTCTCCGCTGCTCCGGAGTCGATGAGTGCTGAAAGAACAAAAGAACGGCCTGAATGTTCTATCACGACAGGTACAGAAAATACGTGAGACCTACAAGACTGGTTAGGACTCACCCGGGCATGACAAGGTGGGTTGTCAGCACGCCCCCCGTTCCCTCGGCGCCTCCTGTGCGGGCATTGGCAGACTGTGTGGGTGTCCTCACCGCAGTAGAAGCACCGGAACTCATTGCGTCTTCTCTCCCTCTCCTCCTCGCGGGACCGTGCCCTTCCGAGCTGCATGGGTTCGCTTGCTGCGCCCGGCTCAGCTGGCAGTAAACCGTGTGATATGGAACGGTTGGTATGGCGCAGGTGGTCCAGCCTTATGGTCAGATCCACGAGGTCATCAAAAGCTAGCTGTTCACCCCGACAGGCCAACTCATGCAGTAACTCCAGATCGAGGCCACGGTGGAACGCGGTCTTAAGAGCTGGTTCGTTCCAGCCACTTCGGGCAGTGATAGTGCGAAACTCTAGCGCATACTCTCTTGCAGTAGGAGAGCCCTGTTTGAGTTGCATGAGCTCATCACCAGTCTCCCAGCCATCAGGAGAATGATCAAAGGCATGCTGGAACCGGGCAAGGAAGTCATCTAACAAGGGTCTGACGCCCCCTTCTCGCTCCCACTCAGCCGTGGCCCAAGCCAAGGCTGTTCCGGAGAGTAATTCCATAAAATGGGTCAACTTACGGACCTCAGGCATCTCTGGGTGACTCTCGAAGAACAGCGCACATTGTAACATGAAGCCCTTGCATCGCTCCGGCTCCCCAGCGTATCTCTCTGGTGTGGGCAGAGGCGGGTTGTGCGCCGGCGGCGCAGGAGCATGAACAGCCGGGGCAGGAGTGTGAACAGCCGGCGCTGGAATGTGCGCAGCTGTTGTCGGCTGAACATGCGCTGGGGCGGTCGGCGGTGGTGACGCGAGGGCCGGGGGCGTGGCGTTGGTGGATGCGGAAACGCTCAGTCGCGAGACTTCGGCAGGCAACGCGGATATCTCATCCCGGTACACCGCTAGCGCGCGGTTTTGTTCCAGGACGAGACGTTCCCAATCCGAGGCGCCCGCTGCCTCCATAGTACGTCGAAGTAATCTGTTACGAAGCGCAGACGGAGACAAGCGCGGGCGAGCGGAGAGATGGCGTGTGACGGAGCACAGGACGAGAATCGACTCGGGACAGAGCAGGTAAGCTGTATATCAGGGACGTAGGCAAAAGCGTAGTGAGAAACGAGCGTGAAGTCGAGCACCAGAGAAAACACTTATAATGAAACCGGCTTGGTAATCAAACCGAGACGACGCTGCTGAGCGGTTACTTCGCAAGCGGCTCATGCTAGGGAGGCCGTTATATAACCTTAGGTGTGTACAGGTGTTCGTAATTAGAACTCCGGCGAACTCGAGCGCGGCTATGACTGGGAAGTATAGTCCTCCTCCGCCACGTCCCTGGGCGGCACTACACTTTGTGAGCTGCCGCGTCGATTTCGCCGTGTCGTAACAGTTCCCATTTGAGTCTGGTTTCTCTGAAGGTTTCTTCATCATACTGTCTCAGCTTTTCCTTGCCACCGTCGCCTCTGGCTTGCTCACTAATGATAAATGTATCATTTAAAATTTATCCAGAAATTAAATATTTCTGTAAAGCTGCTTTGTGGCAATGTCTCTTGTTAAAAATGCTATACAAATGAAAATGTAATATAATTAAATTAAATACCCATTTCACTACTTGAGCAAATTTTGAAAATCTCTGTCAGATGAAAACACACTTTTTGCTAAAATAGATTTTTATTTTTATTTTTAATGTAGAGGTCTCAAAATATATTATTTGGTAGGAAATAAATGCAATTTTTGGCTTTTTCATATTATGGTCCAGAATTCAGACACGGGGATAGCCGAAGAGTTTTCCCAGACCACCACATATACATTAGCCATTTGTTTTTCTTTTCTTTTTTCTTTTTCTTTTTACTGTTTTGCACAATTTAAAACATACACAAAAAGAAAAATATCAAGAATACAAATATACAGTGCATGGGAGAGGCAGAAAATCCACAAGGGCTTATTTAAAGCCTCCAACTAAACAATGTTAAATTTTCACAAAGTTATAGGGAACAGTAAATTAACATACAGAAAAGAATACAGCTACATCAAAATGCTGAGCTAATAATAACAATATATATCATAACAACAACAAAAATATATAAACACAAATGGGCCAAAACATGTATATGTGTATATGTCAGTATACATACTGTATGTGAATGCGCATACATGTATGCGTTCGTCTATTTTTTTAAATGCTTGAATATATATATATATAATATATATTTGTATGTGTAAGCATGTATAAGTAACATTTTATTTTCTTTCTTTATTATTAAATAAATGGAGGCATTGCTGTTCATCTAGCAGTGTGGTTTAATCACATTGCCTCTGAGTCATGTATTAGTGTGAATGCTGAGATGTGTTTGACTCACAGCTGTGTATGAGGCAGTGTGACAGGAAGAATCCGCTGCACTTCTGCGTCTTGACGAAGTACTCTACGCAGATTGTGTATTAGAGGAGGTGATTATGAAAGAAATATGAAACGTGTTAAAGAAGCACAGACACAGCAGACACAATAACATTAATTCAGGGATGCTGATATGCATATTTGTAGTGTTTTGCTGATTTAATTGTTTCTATAAATGGTAATTAGAAGGAGTAAGATTTTATTAAACACTTTCAACCATGGGCTAAGAAAAACAATGACTGGTCTGGTTTAGGCAATAAGCGGTTTGGGAGTCATGAGATTTGCAGACTCGTATTGGTGAACTGAATCAAATGATCTGATTCACTGAATACCCATTACTATTATATAATATAATGTCCATGTGTTGCAATTTATCAAGATGGTGGATGAAAATTAAAGGCAGTGAAACATGTGCTATAACACAATTTATTTTAACCAGACCTCACCAGAACTTATTAAAAACATATTTAAAAAAAAAAAAAAAAATCACCCTCACTCATACAATATGAGAGAGCCTAAACAAAAACTAAACATTTTTTTAAAACATGTAAAAAATCTGAGCATTGCATGAAGCAGAACTAGAATTAATCCATACTTTTGTTCCCTTGCTTGCATGAACTATTGTATTCGGTCAAAAACTCATCCACATAGTCAGATGGTCTTATACAACAAGAAACACAAAGACACTGATAAGTTGTTTGTCTAAGGTAGATCCCCTTACGAATCTTGTAGTATATTATTGCATCATATAAAACACTCCACTCCACCCAACGAGCCATTACCGTAACACTGTTGAATTCTCAAATCTGTCTGGTCAGAAGGTTTTGATAAATTTTCTATAACAGTAGCTCTGACTCTAGTTTGGCGTCAGGGCAAATCAGTGGTTTATATTAACGTGCTTATTGTAATATATTGTTTTCTATAATAATTACACAGGGACATGTACAGTGTATTCTCTACATAAATGGATTAAAAATGTGCATAGTTATAGTAATACAGTATGGTGTTTTCTGGGAAGATATTTTTATTTTAAATTCATGGAAGGAGTCTCCAGTGTCACTTTATAACAGTCAGTGGTAAAGCTGTTCCTTTAAGTTTTCTTCCATAGGAAAGCCTTCAGAAATTTTTTGTCTTATTAATGTTGAGAGTTTAAAAAAAGACTGACGAGGGAACGACTGTTTATAGTTGTTATAATAGAAGAGATTACAGGATCTTAATTGCTTTGCGACGTTCCACAACATTAAACGTAACTATAAATGGATAAAAAGTACACAAAGTCATACTTTAATAAACCAAAAAATGTCAGTGTTGGTAGTTTTCTGTGGTATAAGAGGAATAAAACATTTTGATGCATGCCGTTATTGGAAAATAATCAATAAACCGCTTCATGTCAGGCTTCGTGTTGATTTTCCTATAACAGCACACACACCGGTTTTTTTATTCCTTATATAACGTGCAGCATGATATGTGATGTGATAAAATGGTTCTTTAGTCTGTCCCTATTGGAGAACTTATGAAGGTTTTATGTAGAAGTATACTAAGAGTTTGCGTACAATATGAGTGCACACCTTACACACCTTTAGTGGGGCTCTGCAGAAACATGCCTTCAGGCTTAGCTGTTTCTTCACATATACATAATTCAGTCTCCAGTAAATTGCCAGAAGACACTGCAACCTTGTAAAAGCAAAACAAAAACAACAACAACAAACAAACAAAAAACCCTTAACATACCAGTTGTTAAGTCTCTTTACCTACTATGTGGGTGCCTAATAGTGATGGGTCGACTCTTTGAGCTAGTTCTTTCTGTTGAACGTTGAGAGCCAATTCACATACTGTATGTGGCTTTTTTATGTACAGTAGACAGTGATTTTTCTCTTGCAGTGTTTTAAATAGTATTTAAATAGATTTTCCAACCATCCATTTTCTATATTGTTTATCCTACACAGGGTCATGGGGAAGCCTGGAGCCTATCCCAGGGAACTCGGGGAACAAGGCAGGGGACACCCTGGATGGGGTACCAACCCATCACAGGGCACTATCACAGACAATTCAGAAATGCATGAGCATACAACACATGTCTTTGTACACGGAGGAAATCCCCAAAGCACGGGAAGAGGCGGGATTCGGACCCCCAACCCTGGAGGTGTGAGGCAAACGCGCTAACCATTTAGCCACCATGCCCCCTAAATATATTTTATTAAATTACATTTTATTTTATTTAATACATTTTTAAAATTCTAGATAGGGTATAAGTTTAAAAAATTGCAGCACGCCATCTGGGAGCCAAATGAATCAGTTCTGATCAGTGAGCTGAGACAAATGATGTGCCTCACTGAAAAGAGCCAGAATTCCCACCAGTACTTTTTCATTTATGTGTGTTTCAGGGCATGCTAAAATGCACTTTGATGTTCATTTGCTCACATAATTACATGGGAAAAGCTTATAATCGCGTGTAAACTGTATGTGATTTTTCATAAGGGAACCGTGTTTGGTCAGCACTGTCCACTGTCCCCCCCGCCCAATAAACACGCACTGTTCCGCCGGGTGTGAAAGTGAGTGAGGTGAAATGGGCCCGGTAGATAATGGAGCACTTCACACAGAGGAACAATAGCAGTCTGGAGGTAGGCCAGGGCAGAGGCCAGCCACAGCACTCCATGTTCCTCCATTCTACACTATATCAACACAATGGCTTCCTGACTGGCCTCTCTGTACGCTACGTCTGGGGGAAGATCTCAGTGACCCCTGCTCTACACAGCCTTGTTTTGGCTCTGGCCTCCCATGGTCTAGTTTCCTTTTGGCCCCTCCATCACTCTTAAGCACTGAAATACTCATAGACATATGATTTCTCCCTTGAGCCTTTATATCCTGGTTATATGAATGAAATGCCTATTACTCAATATTATTGCACCTGTAGGAAGCTCAGTTTAAGACTTCACACTTCATTACATTATTGTTAATAAAAGAACGAGTTATTACTTTGATAAAAATCTGTGTTAAGGATGTATGGCATAAAATTGGCAACTGGATCTGCATTGTGGACAATTTTTGCACCAATATTGTCCACCATTTATACGGAGGCAGCTGAACTACACACTTGAATACATCACTAAAACCTCTTTGCCTGTCTACCTCTCTATAGGGGTCATGGGTACTGCCATGGAATGGCACATTGTATGCAGCAGATTATTGTGCACTCAGTCATCTCGACACTCAGATGCCCGTAGCCGGAGATCGCGTGATAGCATTTAGCAGCATGATACTGTGCAGCAGGAAGCCTTCTGGGAGATTTCCCACTGTTTGTTATTCTCAAGTGTGTATTAAACCAGGAAACTCGTACCCGGCGCCTTTGACTCATTTTGTGTTAGTTTCCCTATGACCACCAAAATATTACACCAATCCTCCTGTTCCCAGAGTACATACACACAGGTCAGAGGTCTGATAAGCACCCAACTCTAATAATCCCACAGACTGGGCATTGTCTTTACATTGTTGATAATTCAGCTTGAAACTTCCTTCCAGTTTCTGGTCTTATATTACGTTTGCAACAGAAAGAGTGCCTGGCCTACTTTGTTCTGTTTCCTCTTTTTTTTTTTTTGTGCATTATTTCCCATCATGGCTTGATGGCGGTGGTGTTTGGCCTTCAAATCCCAGAAAGCTGTACCACAGAAAGAAAGTTGGAATTTTTCATCAGCAGTTGTAATATTACTGTAATGACTGTAATCTCACCAGTGTCACTGCAGTAAGTAATAAAAACAATGATCCCAATACATGAGAAAGCAATATCAATTTTATTAGATGTCGGAAAGCTTCTTTCATAGTCACTTTAGTTAATTAATTAACTAAATTAATTGTCATTCAGGCCCAAAATCAGAAAAGTTGGTTGGGTGGTGGAGTGTTTAAGTGGGAGGGTGGTGTTTGAGGGGGATGAGCTATATGTACCCTGTATGGCCAAAAGTATGTGGACACCTGAACATGACACCCCATGTGTACTTGTTGAACATCCTATTCCATAGACGTGGCATTAATATGAAGTTGGGCCACCTTTAATGCTATAACAGCTTCCACACTTGAAGCATTCAAATTGTTGCTTGGGAATTGTGACTTATGTCTGACAAGGAGGTCTGGCATGCAGACAGTGTTCCAGCTCATCCCAGAGGTGTTCATTCAATCATAATGCTTCAGCATACAAAGACATGGTAGACAATCATGTGCCTCTGTAACAAAAGTCCTGGGAAGGCCCACATATGATATGGGGGACATGATAACTCAAGTGTCCATATACTTTTGGCCATATAGTGTATAATGACAAATGTGGCACACATGAGCCCTGTTTTCCCTGTATATGTTCAATTCTAATAAATTTGATTTGTATAGCATATTTAAGAATAGACATTTTCAGAAAGCAGCTTTACAAATGTCTGGATGTAGAGTTAGACCTGTAATGAGCAAGCCAGAGGTGATCGTCGTGAGGAAAAACTCTCTAAGACGACATGCGGAAGAAACTTCAAGAGGAACCAGACTTAAACTGGAACCATCCTTTTCGGTATGACACCACATAGTGGAATTATAACTCATTAAATCTGTATTGTATAAAGTTAACCAATACTACTGTATATGTGTTGAAAGGATGTTCAGTATGAGTAGATACTAATGCGAATAATGGGATGAGCACAGGACAGTCTTTATGACTAAGGCAGCAGTTCAAATCTACAGTATCCAGGTCAAGCGAAGGTGAGAGTTATGTATAAACTATTTTTGGGAAGTGCTAATTTTGAGGGTATCGATGTAGGACCATACACAACAGCAGAATGTGTGTCATAAGTACATCACTTGTTCTTTCTTTCTCTTTTTGCATATGTAGCCATGAGCAGAGCAGACAGAAAGTGACAAATGAGCTGGAAAGCAGCTGAGTTATTTGGGTTGATCAGCTTTAAATTATTGACTGACTATGTGCCAGAGGCATGAGCTTAAATAAAAAGCTCACATGTGGGCTGGCTGTGTTTTACCCTGAGCCTGCTGTGTTTCTGAGTGGTGTACTGTAGACATTGTAAGTACACTTGATAAAACTACTCCTCCTCCTCCTACTACTACTATTACTACTACTACTACTACTACTACTACTACTACTAATAATAATAATAGATATTAATTATAAGGAGAAAAAGAAGAAGAGAAGATAGATTCTCAGTGAGTATCAATCAGACTGTGGGCAGAAGTGAATACATGTGTGGGTACACAGATCTACTTGTGTTAGTGCACGTACAGGAATTCCCGTATTTTTGCAGTTGTACATGCTGATGTGGCAGATGCTGAGAGCGTCTTTTTTACACACTACCTCCTCAGTCACACGGCTCTTACACGGCACAGGAGGAAACTGTTGCATAACTCAAACAGTGTCTGAAGTAGGTGAGAGAATAGTCAAGTCAAGGCTTCACATCCTGAAACAGCATGTCTCACAGATTAACCAAACCACACTGACACATGCCAGGATCAACGACAGGGCAGTGAGACGGCATGTCTCAGTACACAGACTTCTGTAAATACAGACAGGTAACATTTTACAGGAACAAACAACATAAAATGACTCAGTAAGGTGTCGGCATCCAGAACAGCTTCACTGCACTTTGAGACTGAGTCTACATGTCTCTGGAGAAGACTGTAATGGAACAGATTGAACACTGTACTTCCAAAGGATTTTCCCTCACTTGGTGTTTTGATAATGGTGGTGAAGAGCACCATCTAACACATCACTCCGAAATCTTCCATAGGTGTTCAAGAGAATCGAGATCTGGTCACTGTGAAGGCCATAAGCATATGATTTAAATCATTATCATTCTCATCAAACCATTCAGTGACCCTTGTATCCTGACAGTGACATGAGTCAACTGGAAGAGACCACATCCATCAGGATAGAAGTGTTTCATTGTAGCATAACGCTGAAGAACTATGTATTGATTTGCAGTGATGCTTCATTAAAAGAAGGCAAGTGGATTCTGACTAATGCCAAAAAAAGGTCCCCCTCCCCCCACAGCATAACAGAGCCTCCCTGTTTTCCTGTAATTTATTACTTGTATGTACATGTCTGTAAATGTAGTTTTAGTATTCAGTCATTTTAGTATTTAGTATTCAGAGTGGTTATCAGTTTAAATCATACCATTTCCTTTTTTTAAATGACTTCTTATATTTTAACAAAAATGGGGGGGAGGGGGGGGGGTGGTTGTTGTTTTTCTGTTGTTTTTTTTTTTACAGCTCCAGGGTCTGAAGTTCAGGGTCTGGAGTTTGTTCATCTGGAGTTTCATATGTTGTAGTCTTATATGTATCCATATGGGTTTCATCCAGGGAACGCAAAAGCTTGCGCTAAACTGCCCCTAAGGGCTGTGGGGATGTGTGTGTGTGTGTGTGTGTGTGTGTGTGTGTGTGTGTGTGTGTGTGTGTGTGTGGTGTCCTGCAACAGACTAGCATCCCCATCCAAGATCCACCTCAACCCTGACCAGTATAAAATGACTAATGAAGAACTGTTCAAATTTTTTTCAAAATGCAGTGCTTTTCTAGTAAGTAACTTTTATTTGTCGGTTTGTTTGTTTGTTTGTTTGGGAGGTGGTATCCAATGTATTGTTTAAACCATTAGGAAATACTGCATCTTCTTACAGCATTATGGACCGTGCAACCTTTAATACTGACTATCTGTATGCTTTGTCACTTAATGTGACATACTCTTTTAAGTTCTTGTTTAATAGCATGGGCTGGTTTGTCCCAGAGTTTATCTTGCACTGCCCTCTTGTGGAGAATGAATTAAAAGCCAAATTACATCTCATTGATATCAAACGTGCCATGTTCTGCAAAGCTAAATACTTATTGCATCTATGGAAATTGTTGTTTATATCTGTCATACATTTTCCCAGTACTGAGAAATGCTACAATTTCAAATAGAAAGAAAAAGAAAGTTAAAGTCAGCAATATTTGATTGAATTATTGCTGTGAGGTCTAATGTGTGCTGTAGAAACAATCATGCTCTAAGAACTCCATTAATGCTACAGCAAAGTTTAATGGCTTTTCTATTGAATCTCCAGAATAAGTTTAACAGAATCCAAACAGTTCTGTGGGTGGCAGGCTGTTTTCTATTAGCTGTAATGGGACAATAATTTAAAACAAATAACATTGGGGATTTAAGTGCTTTAGTGCCTGTTCTGTGTGAGGCTAAGGCAGGAAATGGCTTCATCTAAAAGCCACCCGATGGAGAATGTTGAGAGGTTTGATTTTCCATCTTCACCCTTTACAGATATAAACACATGAACTTCTTGGTCCATTAAATCAAGTGATGCAGATCAGGAAATGAATTCTGTGTAAGGTATAAAGACGTCTAAGTGTATCTTTGCCTTAAACATTCAGTAAGAGATGTGAAGTACATCTTCTAATAGAAACGATGAGTTTAGCTGAACATTGCTAATATTTGACTTATAAATCCTAATAGCATACTATCTGAGGACAAATATAAGCTAGCTGAGTTTAGACACCTATAAGAGTTATTGTAAGGGCAAATGGATCATGCAAAAAAATATATATATATCTTAGCAAGTGAAAATATCTTGACTGAGCACATTAAAGCTTGGGTTTATTTTATAACAAGTAATGTTGGCTTGAATTAGTATACCAGATCTTTTCATTTATTTTATTTATTTATTTATTTTTGCTTGAAATAATTGCTTCACATTTACAAAATTAGCCACCAATAAGATAATTTAATTCTCAAAATGAGTACAAATGTCCATAAATATGGTTAGCAATCAAATATAATCATATAAATACATAACAAGAAATATTAGATAATTCTTTTTAAAATTCAGTATATTTTCCCTAAATACACTTTAGGGTTTTGTGATAAAATCATGTTTTATCTGCCTGTTAGGATTTTCTGTTTAACAATGCTGGCAATTTCTTATGTGGAGGAAACACATGATCAAAAAATGATGACTAGGAAATCTTGAAGTAACCATAGCCATCTGTGGCCGAGATAACACAGCTGGCCCTGCTGTTTGGGTGGGAGGGTGTCTAACAAAGCGAGACAATTGTGGGCATCAGTATATCCATGTATACTGTCAGTTGCCCTGTCACATTAAATCTTCTAAAAGATGTGGTGGGCTTATCTATCTTGAAGGAAGTATATGTATATGTTAGCATTCACTTTCCCCTGCAAAAATAGCCCTTAGGAAGTGAAGATATTACTGAATGCTGGTGGACGAGACATCTCTGTACTAACAGTATACATGACAAACAGCACATCTGACAAACAACAACGCATTCTACTCTCAATTTTACTGAAAATAGACCACATTTCGACAAATTCACAGGTCAAAATTCACCTAGCTACCAGGAGTAAATGTGTCTTCCATATCTTGCACGATTTTCCCCTTCAGTGAACTGGCTCCCAGATATAAAAAATCAGAAATGCTATGGCAAAACCAAAGATGTTAGCACCTCTGTATACTACCTCAATGTGATGGCAATGTATTTTTATTTCCATACTGTATCCATTCAGGTCTTTTCTCCTGTCATATATTTGAATAAATTTTCTGACTTGGCTAAGCAAGATGGACACTAAATCATAAGAACATAAAAGAAGGACATTGTGGTAACCAGTTGCATGTTGAGATGGAACTTCCACACATTGTACCAATGTTGGACACACTATCAGGGACATGTCACTCAGTCAGTCAGGGACATGGAGTATTTTATTCATTTTTTTAGCAAAGAACTGGACTGTATATTATACACACAGCTATAGTGGGCTTCAGTCTTGTGTAATGATAAAGCTTCCCACTAGCTTGGACAGGAAAAGGCAAAATGGGTTTTGATCCTTAGTTCCGATCCAGTAAAGAGTGAGAGATAATCCAAATTTCTCATTTTTCTTTTATTGTATATCAAGAGATATTTTTTTGGCCTTTTCTGTTTCTCCTGCTCTTCCTCTTCTTCTCAGTCATGCAGACAGCTCTGCAGGAGGCACGGTGCAGCGACTGAGTGTCAGAGTGGCTATACTGTAAACAACAGCCATGGTGGTGCTGGACCCTTTGGAGCTTCGGCGAGGGCTGGTTACCTCCACTGCACTGGAATGCCGATGCTCCCTCCTCCTGTAAGCGCGGCGCAGGGCAGAGCGGAAGTTATCGGGTACAAAGCAGTAGACCACGGGGTCTAGGCAGCTGTTTAGACTACTGAGGGTCACAGTGGTGTGATAGGCAACCACTTGCTGTTCTTTTCCACCACCTAGGTGGAAGTACACAAGGGCCTCACGCACATGGAAGGGCGTGAAGCAGATGACAAAGACGATAAGCACAGCCAGTAACAGACGCACAGCTCTCGCCCTTCGACCACGGCTCTGTGCCATGAGACGGTCGTTGGCGAGAGCGCAGGCAACTCGTGCTGTGAAAGTTACAATGACCAGCAGGGGGATCACAAACTCCAGCAACGTAATGGCAAACAGCACAGGCAGGCGGCAGCAGGACGATCCAGCAAATTCCAAAGCTGTGGTCTGGAATGAGTAGGTGACCACCACAGCAAAGAGCCACACCCCTGCACTAACACATTTAGCCACACCAGGACTTCTGCAGCGGTCTGCTGTGCCAGCAGCCCAAACCACTGCCATGTAACGGTCCACGCAGATGCTCGTGAGGAACAAGATGCTGCAGTACATGTTAACAAAATAGCTAAAAGTATGCACATATGAACAAGCCACACAGCTACCCCCACTGTAATACAGAGCAATCCTCGCTGGGAGAGACAGCGCCACCAGTAGGTCGGTTACGGCTAAGTTAATGGTGTAGATAAGAGGTGCCGTGCGAGACCTTGTACCCACACAGAATACATAGAGAGCCAAGCTGTTTAGCACGAGCCCCACCAAGAACATGATGCTGTTGACCACCATGAGGGTGATCCACAGACCGTAGAAGTCCTCATAGAGAGCCTCATCCAGATGCCCTAATCTCTTCAAGTATGGCACCCCCCAGTGGCGGAAAGAGATGTTGACTGGAGGATCAGGAGTGACGTTGAAAAACTGTCTGAGGAGGGTCTTCGTGACAGGCTGTAAAAATGAGATAAGAAGACAAAACGTATGATTGCTTTATTTATTCTGTTTGTCCTGTGTGATGTTACTGTGACACATTCATCAGAGAAGTATAGTATTACCATTCTGGTGCTTTAGATAAAAATTATTTTCTTCCTTTTAAGTTTTGGGGGGGTTTTTTTTGTTTGTTTTTTTTAAACTGTCTCTCAAACATAAAGGTTCTGAGGCAGTAACCAAAGTAGTAGCTGTACTTTGGGAATATTTATTCTTGAATAGTTTCTTTTTCTTAGTCCTGGTTTCCTTGACAGTAGCTTACATTATGATTCTGTGGATGAAAAGAAGACTTACTACGTTAAACATGCTTTAGTATACAACAGCACAGAGCTATGCAAAACCGTGAATTTGCAGAGGAAAGATCAACATTAAAATGACTTTGATAAGAAATGGATGATCAGAAAAATGAAAAGGGTTTTGACTATTTTTTTTTTGCAAGAGATTTCATGCTCTAATCAGCTGCATTTATATCTGACTGAAATGTCAGTCTTAAACCAGTACAGCAGATAATTCATCCAATTTTAATTTATTGTTCTGTGGAGAGCATGTTTAAAATGAGCCGTGGTTGTATATTTATTTATTTAGCTTTGTATCATTCCTTTATATTTTATACTATATTCTTCCATAGCTAACTCTCACAGGGGAATTCAGATTCAGAGAAGAACATTAAGTTGAATGTTGATATGCAGTACACATAAACCAGTACCATCATTAATAAAGTACATTTTATACTCTACAATAAGAGGTATGAAATGTGAAATGATGAAGCCTTTTTGAACAGAGTCTTACCATTTGGATCGTGGTCCAATGGGTCTCCGATGAGTTTTCTGAGTCACTGAGCATCTCTTATTAAAAGTCATAGTATCCAATATGTACTGATCATCATGCACACACACCATGTGCTAGAGAAGAGTTCTGGATTTAATGTGGTTGAAATCCAGACCGGTCCCAACCTGATGACCTCCTACTTTCCTTTAAAAAGCACCTTCTATCTTTTAACAATTTAAATCACATAAATGTGTAAATCAGGTCTCTACTTTGTTCACTGTTGGTCTTTCAGTGCTGGTCATCTATAAGATTTTGGTCTGATCCAAGAATCTAAGCCCTGATGTCTCTTCGAGTCTTTCACCATGTCTGAATGTGTGCAGAGATTGGGGTCTTGCTCTCTCTCTCTCTCTGTTTCTTTCCTCCCTCTCTCTCTTTCTCTCTAAATCTTCTTTCCCCTGAGCTCTGACTGTGAAGAAAGTTTCCCAAATTTACTCCTGCTCTGACATCAAGCCTTTTCTCCTTGGATCAAATGTCTTTGCACGATAACGCATATTATAATGCCTTTTAGGGGTATAACACAGAAATTTTATATAAACAAGAATGATCAAACACAGTTTTGTTTTCAAGAAACGACAACTTTCAACCTTCTGCTAAATCCACTTAATCCCAATTATAAATGATGTACAAGTTTAATCTCTGGTTTCAAACATGAACAAGAACTTGATATGTGGCTTTACAGGATTAAAACATTTGTTTTATTTATTTATTATTATATTTAATTAAACAGCATCAAATGCTTTATTCCAGTTGGTCAGATGATGTTGATTAGTGTTCTATAACAGCAGCTCTGACTATAGTGTCACAATCACAATCAGTCTATTGTTTCTATAGCAACAACTTACACAGGGACTTGTATGGTAGAGATTACAAATAATATAATAGCTTAATAACTAATACATGTTTTCTTAGAAGTTTATTGAACATAAATGGAAGAAGTCTCCAGTTTACGAGCTTTGGGACAGTCAGTAAAGTTTCTGTTGCAGAGGGATTGTCAGGACAGAGAACTTTATGCTTTCTGGCTTCACATTAACATGAAAACCGTATGGTTTAAACCGTCTTATAACAAGAGGCTTATAAGAATTATAAGCCTCTTATAAGAGGCTTATAAGAGGATGAAAGCCGTTATAATAGAAGCGATAACAGAAGTTCAATTCTTTTGTAGCTATAAAAGATATCTATCTCTAAAAAGTATAGCATGTTGTTCATTACCAAATTTATTTTATTCTTTTAAAGGTCATTGTCAAACTGACATGCTGTCATTGGAAAGTAATCAACTTCTGGGTGGTAATGGGTGATAATGCCTTTTTTGTATCAAGCCGCATCCCAGCACGGCCACATCACTTATTTTCCAGTAACAGCATACCCCATCATGCTTTATTACATGCATATTATATCATTAGACAGAAATATAGTGAATGCTGTTAATGTCAAAAGAATGCTGTTAATCTCATGTTGAAAGCGGAAGCCCATATTTCCACTTAATGTTTTCCCCTTTTGTACTTATTTGGATATAAAGAGCATTTGAAACTTTTGAAACACTTGCACATAAGTATATAACTGTCACAAAACAGGAGGCGAGTTGATGCAAGTGCAGATTAAAGTCCAAAAACAGAATAAAGACCAGAATAAAGACTAAATAATGACCAAAACAAAACACAAAACATAAAATATGAACTCATGGTACATGAGTTAATATAATCATGAGACAATACACATACTGTAGGACATGGAAACATAACACATGAGAAATATTAGACAAACGCACCTGGACAAAATATGTTTTTCAGTTTTCCAGTGTACTGACTGATTCTTTGTAAACAGTTCATTTTAATTTACAGGGGTTGAATGTCAAGTACTAAGTAAATGACTTGCAAATCCCAGCATTCTATATTCCATATATATGGGGGAAATATGAGGCATGGTAAGTATATCCAGCATAATTACTACAGCTTAAATTAGATAGAATTTCTCATTATTACGACTTGGTAAATGTTATAATTTTGTCTTCAACTGGCAGAAATGGGCTTATGCAAATTTAATACATGCTCTCCAGCTGTATTATTTTGTGCACACAATCACTGTACTCAAAGGCATTTTTAGACTGCAGTAAATCACAACATTAGTGTAAAATGAATCTATCCCTTAGGTATAATCACCACGAATTGCATATTCATTATGTCAAACATACAAAATGTTAAGCCAGTTTTCCATTGTGTGAATTCAGCAGGCTTTTAAGATTATGACCCTGTATAAGAGGATCCTAATAAAATCTTGGCCAACGTCTATGATAGACTATGTGATAATGATTGTTCTCCACGACAGATTACACTCTGAAGATCCACTAACGATAGACCTGTGATTAAAGATTAATTACTATGTTCTCCTTACCTCATCAATCAGGACAATCCGTTCTTGCTTAAATGAACACAAACCCTCAGTATAATAATAGTGGTCATCTTACATCCAGTGAAAGCATTCTTTAAAAGGCAAAGTCTTTTATGTAATTTATGAGTTGTTTAAGTCTTATCATTGCGACTACCTTATTTGTAGTTGTCACTTGAGTTTCTGATTATGCTGTCCTCTTACTGGTAGCTTTTAGATGAGTGCAGAGGTCACAGCCTGAGATTTGGATGAAACATTTCTTGCACTTTGATTGCAGTGGTACTGAATTGGCCACTGGTGAGCAAGTCACATTATGTGTTCTAAGACCGCCGATCTTGACTCGTGACCAAAGAATTGCTTTACCATGTGCTATTTTTTTCTGCAACAGCAAAATTGGACCAAAAATGATACAGTGTAAAGTTGGCTTTAGTAAATGAACATTCTAACTCAACATGTTTTATGGATGTTATCAAGTTTGCACAGGTTTTAACACACTACAAACATTTAGTGATTCAGGGCTTCAGTGTATAAAAACAGATCATTATAGCTATGGCTTGCAGCATAAAATATACAATTAGTATTCTTCAAAGAGATCTTCAAAAAGGCCATCCAATCTGAGCATTTGCTGCATAATCCTCAAATGACATCCCTCAGACCTCTATTAGGGAAGATTAATTCATACCAACATTACCCATAGCT